>NC_092521.1:106696104-106996104 GCF_037038585.1 Patagioenas fasciata
AGTTAGATCAAACAATTTCTTTCAAATTCTCCAGTTTTTTTTTTTTTTAAGAGAAATAACATTCATCATGTATTTCTAGCATTTTATCATTTATAAAGCCACCAAAATTGTTTTAATAATAAAAGGCATAAACTCTGATGTGACACTTTGTCCTGCTAATTTCTCAAAGGTCATGTTTTTTCTGATTCCATTTTTTAGGAATTTTTATGTGAGAAAATATAATTCTTCCCTTATGCTGATCTTCCTTTTTTTGTGAACTGTTAAAGCTGTTGCTGATTGAAGAGGATTGAAAGAAGGCTCCCCACTGCCTCCAACTGCCATAGTCCCTTGTGATATCCTAATCTTTTTCTTTCTTGGTTTCTTTAACAGTTTAGGAAATAGGAACATGATTACAGAAAAATGCATAGAAATAAACAAAAATTTAATTACTGTAAAAAAAACATGGCTAGCAACACTATAGAAGGGAGAGTGACAGTAATCACAGCAAAAAAAATTAGCAAGGAGTGACGGTTGGTTTTGGTCCCGGGTTGTATGTTCAACTTGTATTGTGAAAGTAAAGAACTTCCTATCTAGCTATCTATTTATATGTATATGTGGAGAAACTAATATTGGTCAGATATTTTCAGTTTGGAGATTTAAAGCACAATCTGTTCTGGCTCTCAAAAGGCTCTATTGAATTTTGTTACTTGGGTACTTCTTGGACTGGTTTGTGAATAAACCTAGTGCTTACTTGGGTAGTGGTGTTAAGGTTGTGAGGCTGGGCTCTGGCTCTTCCAGTGGATGGGCATGAAGGCCATCCTGCAATTCTACCTGCAATTATTGGCCTTCAGCAGTCCAGTGGGACAGATACTTATGCGAGAAACGTATGTTCCACTGCCATATGACAATTTCTTTTGTGTGTTTTTGGAAGAAGAAGGAAAGATCCTTCTCATTTTTGTGTATGATTGTTATCCTTGCCGAAAGTTCCAAGGCAAGTCACATGGACATTTACCTTCCTGAAATTTAGTTTACATTCCTAAAAGGAGGTCTAATAGTTCCCATCAAGTGGCTGACAGACATACATGCTCATGTTCATTCTCTCATATGTGTTTGTCTCTGTAATGTACACACACATGCAAAAAAGGCCACTACGTGAGGTGCTTTTTATTTTTATTTTTTAATTTTTAAATGTCAGTGTGGGTTCTCCTTAATCCTCTCAGATTTTGGGCAGAGGGAATCAAGGACTTAAATGGAAACTTGTGTCATGTTGTTTCCAGGAGGCAACTGTGTGAACTGAACCTCTGTGGTTGATGCATTTTTGTGGTAATCTATAAATCCAAACACATTCAAAAGGCTGAAGACTTCAAGGATTTCTTTCTTCATAGGCAGTGTTTGGCCTGTTACATTACCATGCATGCAACCCTTTCAGTGCTGCCTAGCACTGGGCTGGAATAAAAATGTTTGCAGTTGAAGTCTGAAAGACTGCTGTTTGAGTTTTGTAACTGACATTTGACCACTCAAAGGGGTCTTCAGACTTTTTCTGATCGTACCCAGAATCGGTATTTTGCAGATCCTCCTCTTCGCAAAATATTTTGCGCCCTGTTAGATATAATACCACTGTAATGAACTGTGTAATGAATAAACCCTCAGATTCAACCAGAACTGTATGTTATTGAGGGATATAAGGACTTGAAATTGCTTTTTATGGGCATAAACCTTGGATTGTTTAAGTAGCAGAAGTACTGTGATGGAGTGCTTTGTATTTGGCAGTTAATTTGCTGGGGCTTTCGAAAAATGAAAAAGTATTTTAAAGTATGCTAGTGTTCCTAGATAAGAACTGTCATTAGGCTTACTGTTTCAGATAGCTTGCTATGTTGTGCAAGACCCAGCTGGTACATGTACAACTTCAAGGTTTGTTTGTTTCCTTGCTGATTTTATTTTAAAAATAAATTTAGCTGTTGTCAAAGGGAAAAGAGGGTAAGATGATGTTAGTGAGGGAAGGAAACAGAACAATTTCTGCTTTTCTTTGTTCACCACCATAATGTGGGTAGGTTACATTTTCATGACAGATGTGAACTTTCGACTGGAAAATCTTAGGGTGTTTTAGGAGAGTTGGGTTTGTTGATTGGTTGGATTTTTTTCCTCCAGTGCCCTCTCTTGTTTTGGCTGATTTTTAGGAAGGATGTATTTACTGGTCCAGTTGTTTTCGTGGCTAGCTCTGGTCCATTCCGTATAGATACATGAAATCTCCCACACACTTGCCATGTAACTGTTTTTTTTAAGAGAGTTAGAAACACATTTGTCAGCCTTTTAGAATGGGATCAAAGAACCTGGGAATGATGCATTTTTACATTGCTGCTGCTTGGAATTCTCCCTTAGGTGACCTTATGTAGCTCATGCCATAGTCAGCTTTGGGAAATGAGAATTAAGTAGGTTACAATAATATACTACTCCTTTCTTTGTGAGTTACTGTTATTAAAAGTTGTTTACTCTTACTGTACATGATGCTCTTAGCCTTTGCGCTAGAGGCATTTCTTTTGTGTCTGCTGTTACAGCTAAAGGCAATAGCAGCATCTGGAAGAGTACTCTGAACATCAACAGCTGCTGTAATTGGGTAGCAGGCATAGTGTCCCAATGATGTATAACATTTTGCCCCTTTGCTGTATTATGCTGTTTTGCTTTTGCTGGGGGTTTTGAGGAAGAGTGCATACTCCTAGGAAATGATTGAGTTCCCTTTTGCAAATGTGACATCTCAAAGAGTTGGAGCCACATCAGCCTTAGATTGCCTTACTGACTTGATGAAAGAATGGGAACTGAGATATAGACATCATCATGAATAACCACAATTTTTTGAAAGCATAGAATGAAAGAAAGTGAGTACTATTTGTTTTGGAAGTTATGAGCTCTGTCCCAGAAGAAGTCCTCACTGTTTTCTATCAGCAAGCTGAAATGTCTGAGCTTCACCAGAATTTGTTTTTACTACTTAATTGTGATAACACAGCATTTCATAGTATTTTGCTAGTCGTTATCTCTAAAAGGCTGCTTCACTTGTCTTATTCTGTCTTGCTGAAGAAAACATTTAAAATACCTCCCACAGTTAAAGCACAGTAAAGGAAATTCAGCATTAGTGAAAACAGTCTATTTGGGAGAGCTAGTTTTGATGATAAAAGATATGTATTCAAGTGTGTCACAGAGAGAGTATTCTGTACTCTTTTGTTGCATTGTCTCTTTTTTTGAATAGCTGGAAAATTGAAGATATATTTGGAATGTACATGTTTAAGACTTCAATATATTTTTAGAGGAGGGAAATTTGTTAAAATGAGAGCTATGAAAGTCAGGATTGTCATGTAAGAAAGTCAGAAATACTGTAATAAAATTCAGGTGCTTCAGTGTCTTCATGTTGGCCTTCCGCAAAGTGCTCTCAATCTCCAAAATGGGCAAACTGGGGCCTTCTAGAGGGACCCTTTCTTTACAACATGAGAATATATTCTGGTGGGAAAGTGGAAGATTTCTCCTTGGTTCCTTAACCCTTTGGGCTACTTTGGCCTCCTTGGTCTTACTGATGAGTGTACTCCAACAGCTGTTCTGAAGGATTTTTTGTAGACTTTGGGCTGGAGAGGTCACTCTGCTTCTTTGCAATGACTCTTACAGGCCTTTTGTCACAGAGTGAGATCAGTCCTGTTCTAAGTGCTGTAGGCTTTAAACTGGCGTTGGTGAGATGCAGAGAACCATCCTGCAAATTTTCCACTCTAGGTAAATAAACAAAAAAACCTCAAAACAAACAAAAAAGCCCAAAACTCATTACTTTACCATCAAGTTTGACAGGTGACTTCTGCCTTCATATCCTTTTGTGATGTTGAGTAGAAAAGACTGGTGTTGCTGTCTTCTGGAGCTCTACTTGTCTACCACATTTCTCTCTTCTCTGTAATATGTATTATGAAAAATATCCTCCCCCTGATTTTAACCTAATTATATTGTTTAAATATTGCTTTTATGTTATCTTGTTGTCTTTAATACTTTCATTTAATAGACATCTCTCTGTCCCAGCTGGTAGTGGTACACTGGAAACAGTGAAACCTATGGTCTGAGCAGTGACCTCTGCAATTTGTCATGACAAAGCTCCTGTCTCCTCCTCCTAAAACTTCTGATACTGTTGGCTGTGTGGTGCAATTTGTGACCACAGGAACCACAATGCCTGTAACTCTTATCATCGTTGCTCAGATCCTGGAAGCAGACTGAAACTGATAAATCACACCAATACGTTAAAGGTCAAAAATTCTAAGGTACAACAGCCCTGGTGCTCACCTTGTTTCTGCTCAAGAAAATCCAATCCATTTTTGGCAGTTTGTTCCTTTGGTAAAGGAAAATGTCTGGGGAACTGTATCCTTGTTGCCTGGTAGGGCATTCCCTGTCTGGTAGTGTTGCAAGATGTGTTTGACTTTGCAAATGAAGCATGTTTTCTCATGAGGATTACACCAAAATAAATAACTTGGAGTCCTGAAAGAATTAACATAGTTCCCTGAGGAATGTATACCTAATGAACCTTGCAGAAGTCAGATTTGATACAAAGAAAGCAGAAGTCTCAAAGATGTGCACAATTGCCAGAATTAGAATTTTTTCAACTGTTCTTTAAAGAAGCAGCAAAATGAGACATTTTGAGCAAAGATACTATGTTTTTGCACTCATTTAGCATCAACTAATTTCAACCTAATTTATAAATCTGTGGTTAAACATAGTAACTTAAGAGGGACAGTAGCTAGTACTCCATTTACAGTTCAGATTGGCAAACTAAACCACAGTGCAGAGGCCTTGTGTGAAGTCCAGTTAAAAAAAAAAAAAAAAATCTAGTTTTAGGATTTTGGCATCTGCTGCCTGGTTTAATCCCTGTTAGCTACACCCAAGTTCTGACTAAGTTTCTTGTCCTTTGCTTCTGAACTCTTTTGGAGCAAATCCAGTGATCTGATAAAGGAAAAGACTTAATCTCTGGTTACTGGTTTACAATTATCAGTAGAAACTCATCCATTTTTGATTTGTGGAATCTTCTGTTTAATTGGAGTTTTAAAGAGATTCTTCTATTTTATCTTTTTTTCCAAATAACATATGTACCAAATGTCTGGCACTGTGTTATTCAGAGAGTTGGAGAACAACTTTCATGATGGAAGTGAGGACTGTGACTTTGCAAGATTAAATACCACAGCATGGAAGAAAGGCAGACTTTGAGATGGCACAGATATGTGAACAATACTTTTTTGTATCTTGGGATAACTGCATTCCTAGTTACTTGTGAAAGATTTCTTTTCCTTCGGTGATTTCATTTGGAACAGCTTTGTTGCTTTGTCTTGGGAAACAGGGGTTTGTATCTTTATAAATACGCTATATTTTGAAATCCCTCCTGAAGGTATGTAGCTTTCCATTTCAAGGGCTAATTTCAGAATTTATTTCATAAGTCATAATCCTAAATAGACACAAAGGAGTTGTGCAGGGGTCAGGACTGTAGGAACATGGCTTAGATGTTACAGTGCTCAGTTTTTTCCAGTAAACTCATGGAGAGTTTCTCAAGCTTTGGCTGATCCTCTTTACACCTTGATGAGGTAGGTACATGTAGTGTTAGCATTATTTCAGCAAACAAAAAGTACTGAAGCTGATAAATGCTTAATTTGAAAAAGGTTTGGGGCATGCTTTATAGCTGATCTGTCTGGCATGAAGTGCTAGGGTACTTGCCATCTCCAGGACAAAAGTCTGAGTTAAATACTAATATCACACAACTGGAGATTTCTATTATTTAAAAAAAAAAAAAAAAAAAGGTGTACTGCTATTGTAACTCTTTAATCACAAGTTAATATCCCAATAATGTCCCTTTTTATTTTAGAATGTGGATTTATTTTTAAAATTTTGTCATGTTACAAGTTATATCTTTGACAGCCCAGAATTATTTGAAGATAAACTGCAATCAGTGCTCTTCAATTTGTTTCCTTAGTGAGTAAGGGAATTTATGATTTGAGTGTTTTGGGGGGTGGGTTGGAGGAGGGGGATGATAACTGACAGGTGTGTCAAAAGAAGAAAACTAAGCAGAGAAATTTCTTTTGTTTTCCAGACTTAACTCCAAAGCTGTATATTTAAGTAAATAGATAAGTGTGTGCGCTTTAAGTTTGTGTGTATATACATAGACACATATTAAACATTTCCATGAGCTTGCCATTTGGGCTCCTGACAGTTATTTCTGCAACAGTCATAAGGTCTCCTAACATCACTGTAACTTTATGTTATTTGGAAGATGTCAGTGGCCACATTTTGATGCTCCTTTTATCCATTTTCATAGTAGTGAACTAGAATGAACAGATTTTTAAGCAGGCCATGCATATATTTGATTACAGTTCCTTCTGCTGCACGTGCTTTATGTTACACATAACCTATGGCAGGCATGCCAGCATTTCTTGCTTGGTATAAGACTGGAGCTTGAAGAAAGTGATTAATTATAGTCAAATGGTTAAATTGCTTTTCCAAAAGTAATGTGATAGTATTTGAGATTTGGCCTTTGAAATGCATCTTTGGTAATAACTTCTAATTCTTTGAAGATGGTTCTTCCTCTGAAAGATCACCTCTTTCTTGCAAGACGAACATGAAAAGTAAGGAAGATGAAAAAGATGCATCTGGGAGTGAAAAAAACATTAAAATGTAAATACTGGATATCCCAGCAAATGATCTGTTGTGCAACAGTGGGCGGCACTGTTGTGTCTCTGTTTTAGCAAGTGGGGACAGATTTTATTTCCTTAGTGCCAGATATCCTGCCATTTGTTGACATTTTTTCTTGTTTGAGTTAACGTTTATCTCATGTTGGTCGGTTACTCATTAACTGATGTAAGTGGTGTTACAGTCTTATGAAGGAAAATTACCCACAGATTCATGGAAGTCAGAATTCTTCAACAAAGTAATTATTTTAAATCTTTTTCTGTCAATATGGGACTTCTTCAAACTAAGGCTGGATTCAGGACATACCACACCAGGAAAGTGTTTCCATATTAACTGTGTATGCAAGAACAGGTAGTTTGTCTTTCAAATAATTGTTTGGTTATTTGTGGGTAGATCGATGTGTCTGTATCTGTGTGTGTATATGTGCCAGGCAGTTGAGAAGGTAACTATTTTTGAAAATCAGGCAAAGCATTCCTGTATTCTGGTATTACTTGTTAATACATGAAAGTTCAGAAGCTAAATACACCTTAGTTGTGTGTAATTATACACTAATGCATATCCACTATCTCTCTAACAAGAATAAAGACGCTATCGAAAGCTGAAAAAACAAGTGGTTGCAAATGTCTTTTTTGAGATGAGCTGTAGCTGCAGTTGGAAGATCAGAAAAATCCTTCTGAAGTTTGTTTCGTGCAGTTGGTACATAATGAGTGTATTTTTTTAAACCGATGAAATTAGACATTTATACTCTATTTTCTCTGCATTGATACTGGATTGGCCCTGCAATCTTACTTTCCAGCTCTATACTTTTTCTTTAAATGCTGATTTCTTTTAACACATCTCAGACCTTTGCAAACCAGGAAAAAGAGTTGGAGCCACTCACATGTCCCCAGCTTACATTGTCTGAACCTCGTGATAGCCTCTCTGTTATCTGTGAACACGTCAGCTCTTTTGCTTGTGACTTGTGTCTGCATTAATAGTGGAAGAATGTTCTGCAACTGCTCATGAGAACTGAAATTGTGATATGTAGAGGTCTTCACTATTTTGATTCATCTGGGAAGAAATAAGCTATTTGTGTATAAGGAGTCAGAGAAAAAAGAGTCAGTGCACTTTGAGTGATTCAGTGTGCCTTACATTGAGTTTTGTAGCATGAAAACAGTAGCAGTGCATCCAAGTGTTTGGCTTTGTGATGCATTTTGAGTGCTCTGCAGTTTAGTGACAGTGCAGCATCGTGATAAGTGGCAGTGTGCAAGGTTGAAGGGGTTGCTGTGTACGCCAGAAAGGGTATTACATAACTCTTTGTTGGTCCTAGAACAGTACCATCTAATGCAGGTGTTGATCTTAGTAAAAGGAAAGTGCAAAAGACAGACAACCAGGAGAAGATAGAGTCTCTCTGTTATTAATTATGTGAGCATATGATACTAGTTCATCTTTGCTTTTCTACTGCGCTACCCAGCCAGCCTGCAAACTCTGTTGGGGTTTCCATTAGTTCTCTCTCTTCTTCCTATTATAGGCAGTGAGAGAAAAGTGTTGAAATGTCAGTTTTTCTCTGTTTTTAACCTTAGGTGTTGCTAATGAGTATACTAGCAAAATCTGATTTTTAGTGCTTATAATAAGTACCAGGTAATCACATGCTCAGGACAACTGTGGACAGTCCTTTATCTATAGATGCAGTGTTTGCTGCTCCTGGTGATGGTGCAGGGTGCACAGGGCTTTAGTTCTTCCTGCCACAGACTGCTCTGCCTGGTGGTTTGCCACTTTGGCTTGAAAGGAGAATTTGTGGTTGTAATTAAAGGTGGTGTATGAAGTTTTAAATGTTGTGTCAGGCAAGAGGTCACAGAGGCAACTCATGTCTTTGCTTTCAGCAATGGAATGCTATCATGACAGCTTATTTAACATCTTCTGCGTGTTTAGTAAGGTTGTTTGGTTGGATAGAGTAGTGAATAATGAGTGGCAGTCACAAAATGAACTGGAGAAGTGAAGCTTGTTAAGACCCTGGGCTTGGAAGCGCAATGAGGAGTCAGAGGATGCAACAGACAAACCTCAAGGGTTCCTATCTGTCCTGTTTTCTTTAGGGATAACAGAGAGATCATGAGGAGGCTGGGAGTTGAAAATCAGTTAGCTGCTTTTTCTTTTTTCTTTCTATAAGTACTTTGTGATTTAAAAAAGCATTGAGAATCAGAGATGTATCTTTTTCACAAGAAGATATGGAAGCAAATGCCATCCCTTCCATGCTAGTTGTTAAAAGCTGTTCCGGAGAGTTGGGAGTGGAGTGGGTTGTCTCAGTGTAGTCAGGTCTGTCTCTTCTTGTCTGTTGTACTTACAGGACTGATGTTTCTTTCGTTCTTGCAGCTTGCTCTGTTGTATGGATTGCATCTTCTTTTTATTATTCTAAGGATTATAAATGACACGTCAGGCTCCTTCTGCTCTGTAATCCACACTGTACACCATAATTTGAGAGCTAGTAGGGCAGCTCACCAACAGTTCCTGAGAGAAAATACCACCTTTATAGTCCAGGTGTTGCTGAAGAGTTTCTTGCTCCACTCTGCTGGCCAAGAGGCAAGCCTGTCCTGGAGAGCTGTAATAGTGAACATGTTAACAGAAACAGTATTCACTGGGATTAAACTCAAGGTGCTTGTTAAAGTGAGCATGCGTGATGACTGTTAATGAAGCTCAGCTGAGTGGCACACATTGATGAACCACAGTCTTTTGACTGTATGAGGTCTGAGAGTGCCTGGTGTGTAGGACTATAGAGAGAAGCTAACAGTTGGTTGTCCCTAAATCATCACATAATATGAGTTAGCCATGCTTTTCCTGGCTTTCTTTGTTTTGGTTTTTAAGTATTCAAACAAGGTTGTTTGGGGTTGGTTTTTTTTGGTATGATGTATAAAGAACATGTTCTCCACAGAAGTGTTTTAACTTGGAGCCAAGCCTCTGAAATTCTGTGAGTCCACAGAATAGCTGTTCTGCTTGCTGTGCTCAGCACACATGCCATGAAAAATCCAGAGCAAGCATAAGGTGTTGGTGACTGCTGAAGTTCTAGATTACTTGAAAAGCAGGATACTTATTTATGAACTGAAACTGAGGTGATATTAGAAGAATGCTGCGAAGGATGGAGGGGGGAGAAAGCCCTCCATGTTTCCCTGCATAATGTGACCTAAGGCAAAGGTATTACTCTTCAACCTGTTTCTCCGATTATTTCATGTGGGCAGGGCACAAAGTTAGCATTGAGCTAATGCTGACTCTTAAGGGAGACGAGAGAAAGCAATGCAGCCAAGAGCAGCTTTGGACACACAGATTCTGCATCAGATGTGGTTGGTGCCCCTTTGACTCTGGATTTCACGGTATTTGAGGGAGCTCAATAAATGAGATTGGATTATCTCCAAAAGAAGCAAAATTTTTTCCTTATTTTATTATTATTTTTTATTCCAGGTGGTGACACCCTGCCTTTTGCCAAGCAACTATGAATTGGTAAGTATTTTTGGCACTGCTGATATCCATCAGGTTTTATTAAGTTATAGGTTATGTTATTCTTGTAGCATCCTGTAACCTTTTGTTATTTTCAGTACTGTGGCATCACTTTTCCCCTGTGTGGGCTTGGCAAATCAAGGCTCTACCTGTGAAACTTATTACTGTGTCCTGTCCCATTCACGAACATGGTTGCTTTATTGAGTATTTTGCAAAGCTAAGGGTGAAATGTTGAGGATTCTTCTTAAACTGGACTGGACAACCTGCCTGTAATGCAGTAACCATGTGCTGTTGTCCATGTTACGTTAGCTGGTTTTTTGTGTTTTAAATTTAAAAAAAAAAAAAAATTGTTTTAACATAATGATGTCTCATGTCAGTTTGAAAGTACAGATAGCAGTTTGTTTGGGGCTTGTTACTTTTGTTGAGGATGGAAGAGAGGAAGTTAACCCATGCTTGTTCAGGGTAGGAAAATGATAAGCCTTTTCTGACTTGTATGACTGAATTTGGTTGTTTTAACTCCAAGGGCAACATGAATGATGCCTGGAGGATCGGATGTAACAGTTAGTTATTGAACCAGCAGCGCCACCTGCTAGTGTCATTATCATAATAGAACTAATCAGCCAACAGCTGATGCCCAAGTGTCACCCAAGAACTCTGTGTATTGTAGGTATGTGATGCAGCCGCTGGCAATTAGGAATCCTGCCTTGCTATGTGAATTGGCCAAGTCATTTGGCATATTTTTGTTTTGATTTTGCTGCTGGAATAATACTTATCTAATATGAACCACAGAAGTAAAAAGGTGGTATAGAAGTCTTGGTTCATGTTTTCTCAACTATTATCCTTTAAAAGAAAGGCTGGAAACCTAAACTGGTGATTGATGGTATTTTGAGGAATGTGAGTACCAGCTCATAGGAGGTCCCTTCTGATTTTGACACATTAATTTTATGAATCAAACCACGTCAGAGTCTAAGGATCCTTTATGGCATTACTGCTAAAATTATAAATGGAAAAGAAACCCTTTCTTATGTCTGCCACTCATAGTATTAGATGTATGCTGGTAACCACAGTTGCTATTTCTTTCATGTTGTGCATACAACTGGAATATTGATTTTGACATGAAAAATATGACATTGTGATTCAGCAGCAGTTTAAACATACAGCAACCTGTGGGATATGTTACTAGTCATTACCATTAATAATTCTGATTGAACTTGGTTTATGTGAACTGTCAACGTGGAGCAATGCTGGTGGTGTGGGCCCAAGTGACTCTGCAACCTGCTGACAATTGAACAGTATGGACGGCAAAAGTGGCCTAACTTGTTTTAGTTTACCAGCAGGGATGAAGCCAGAGGTATATTCAGTCCCTGAATAAAACATTTACTGGTTTTAGGCAGAAGAAGGGGTGGGATTCTATTTAAATTGCTTGCAGGGAAAGCCGTAGGTGAAATATTTTTCACTACATAGTATGTAACATGTTCTTATTACTGACTGAGAATGCACAATGTATTTTGCTTTTGATATGAAACCTGGTGACATTTTTAGATTAGGAGTCTGCCTTGTGCACAAATAGATTTTATTTGTTTAGTGAAGAGTTCTGTTGTTATGAGGGAGGATTATCTGTGACCACATTAGCTGTAAGCGATTTCTTTTACAACTATTTTGAGTGTAAACTATTGAGAAGGTCAAGATTTAGTTGAGATCTTTAGATGATAGTGACCGCAGTACTCTATTCAAATGAACCAAAACTTCGTGGCATTGCAGTTTGCTTCAGAGCTGTGGATTTATCCCCATTCATTCCAGCCAAGGCATTCCAACCTTTTAGTTCTCACATAAATAAATGATGCATATGCCTGCTCTAAATTAGAGCTACTTATATTTAGTCAATGTAATGGTTGCCTATATTGCTCTCCTCACTGTGGCTTATTGTAGTTAAACTCTCAGTGGTATGTTTGTTGGAAGACAGCTGAAGCCAAATGAAATGCACAGATGCTCTTTTTCTTCAAATGTGGGTTTTATTGATTATCTTCAGCTTGGATGTCTGTTTCCAAAGAGGCCCTTTCATCTCATTTCTCATGAGCCATGTATTTTGAAGCTTTGTGATGACATCAGAACCCTTGTATATCCACCTGATGCAGCTGTTAGGAGTTTCAGGTGCTAAAATATAAACCAACTCTGCTGTTGAGTGTTTTAATATTACTTTATGTTGTTGTATACATTCCTTTGACTGGAAAAAGGGGAACGATGTTAGTCCACCTCTGTTGATTCACGTCAAATGTCTTGCAAAGATGACCTGTTCTGGTGCATTTCATTCTGGTTTGTGTAGAGGCAATGGTTTATTTGTGGTAATGGACTTTCACTGCAGATATGTATAGCATTACCAAATTATTAAAAAAAAAAAAAAAAAAGGAAAAAAAATACCTGCCATGTTCACTTTTGTTTTGTATGTAAGAGTTTACTTAGTTTATATGACAGTTGTCTGAAATGTTGGCAAAAATTAAAGATGGCAAGTTGGTTTAAATAGCCTTTTCTGGAATTGTTAGATCTTATTTTGAAAAATTGACAGTTACTCAGTTACTTACTTTTTAAAATAAACTTCTAAAATTAAAAAATAATTTCTAACAAGTACACACATTTTCCCTAAACATTTCCCTATTTTTATCTAGTGTTGCGAAAAGAAGAGAAGGTTTAGGCCCTGATCTTAAAGCTCCAAATACTTTTCATTTCATCTGTTACTTTAAAAATATAAAAATAGAAGAATGGAATAGAAGAATATTATTTTCGAGGTTATTTTTAGATTCTAGGAAGTATTCTACGAGAAATTAAGATGTTGCAGTGAAGGAGACAAACATACTACCTTCTTGAAATTTTTCTTCCATCCTTCATGGTAGTATATCTCTGAAAATAATAGAAGAAAAGAATTCTTAATTCCTCAGAGGCCCCTCACATGTCCTGCCAAATGTCTTGCAGTAATGAAATGTGGTGTGAAGGCTTAGCATACGTGGATTCTTATCTTAAAATTACTCCATTGGTTGAATGGTCCTTATCTCTGCATGACTTGTCAGTTTTAAAGCAGAGTTAAGTAGTGATCTTTACCAGAGGAATTTCTGATTTAATCTGTATAACTGTTCTTCTTCTTTTTTTTTTTTAATTCTAACTGGTTACCAAGGAATTCTGCATACCGTTAGTTCTGCCATTTAAACATCATATTTCATAACCAGCTGTTATAATGTGGTAAAATTAAGTGGGCACTTAACCCACCTACTAATATTTTATTGTAATATCTCTTAACAGTGAAGTTTGTTTAGCTATTTTGGTAAATATGGGGTGGAAATTTGATCATTTTGATAGAAATTGGGGAGGGGTGGCAGTGGTTCTGCCTTTTTTTGTTTAGCTTAACTGTTTCTGTTAAGTGTTGCAAGCCTCTTTTCTGCTTGTGAAGAGAGAAATCAAAGACTTTCACATTCAGGCACCTCTTAACAAACCAAAAGCTTGATTTTGAGCAGTTGAGTCAGACTGTGCTCTTGCCTGTCTCAAAACAGGAGGGGAGCAGAATAAAACTAATTGTGGGGAAAAAAGAGAGTTTTTTGTGTAGGTGGTTTATTTGTGTGTTTTTTTTTTTTTTTTTTTGTTGGGGGGGGGTGGTTTTGTTTGTTTGTTTGTTTATTTTCCAAAGGAGTGGAAAAAATTGCTTGAGAAGTGAATGGTGGAGTCACAAAGGCCTCATCCTAATTGCATATCTCATTTTTGCTTTAGATCTGTGGTAGTTAACATGTAACTTCATGTATCCAACCTAGTGCCAGCATTTTCTCAAAAGAAACATGATTTTTTCATGAAAATGTGTTATGATACAAAGAAAAACAAAAACCCAGTGTATGTGGAGAAAGAGAGGGGGAAAATGGTAAGAAAACTCAGTACTCTGTGTTTGAAAGAAAATCATTCATTTTCAGCAGAAAACCCTCTGTTCATTTTTTCCATGGTGCCTGGTAAGAAGAGACCTCCTGAGATACTTTAGCTGAGAAAGATCAGTAAATATGACAACATGTATTTTATCCCTGCTGCATTAATTTACTTATTAAATGCAACCTCCCCCCAAAAAAAAAAAAAGTCTGTTGGAGCAGAGTCCCATCTGTTTTTAATGTGAGCTTACAAGAGACTTTTTTTAGGAATCTGAGGCTGAGTTGCTCTTTGTGCTGTTGGGAAGCCCTGAGCATGTAGATGAAGGATTGTATTCTCCAGTTACATTTGAAGTGCAGCCTCAGTACTAGAAGGTGTAAGATTGTTAATTTGGGTTTGTCTGGTATAACCTCCAACTACCCTAGAGTATGGTGACAGTGACTAAGCTGAATTAGGAACTGACATATGCAACAATTTCATTCTGTCAGCTATGATGTTGGTTTCTGGGTTAAATCAGTACAAACTTTGCTGTAAAACTGCATCTGTTGGATTTGATTTGTAATACATTTCTGTGACTTACGGCTAATTCATTTCTGGGTTTTCCTTTTTCTTCTTTCAAGCAATAGCATGGAAATTTTATGGAAAACTAGGAAACTATCCAACTCTTTAATTCATTTTGTATTTACTGCATCCAAACTCCAGCTCACAGGACCCATGAGATGCATACAAAACAGGTGTTACATGGCCATAACAAGCATGATTTGGTGGAGGTAACGGGCACACGAAGTCTAGCATACCTCCCCATTGCTATGATCTTTCCTGTCTCCTTTCCTCCATCTTGCCAGAGCAGTCCTAGCAGGGAGGGCTGCAGGCTGCAGCTGCCTCTCTTGTGAAAGTGTGTGCACATCATGGGAGGGGAAACACAACAGGGCTGTGCTGTGTCAAACTTGTTTGCAAAGGGTGGGAATATTCCAGTAGGAATATCCAGTTCATATTTCACTGCTCAGTTTCTGCTTCATCACCATCCAGGGCCACAGTGCCACTGTCTTCATGTGAAGAAACCTGTGGGCTTTGGAGAAACCTTTGTGGAGATGATGTTTCTCTACTTCTGGTTCATATAACCTTACTGAACTGAGGAGGAAGCAAAGATGCCGTGAGACTCTTTTCTTTTCTTTTTTTTCTTTTTTTTTAATCTAGCTCTTTCTTGCTATTCAGTTTTGCTTATTAAATTTTGAGCTGTGCTTTCTTCTTACTTTCCTTTTTTCCAGCTTCATCAACCAATAATATTTCTACATTTCTTGAATTGTTAGTGCTACATTCCCTGAGTAGCAGAAGCATGGACTGGTAAGACACCTTTTTGACAAAGCCTCTGAGCTACTGCCTGAATTGTAACACTTGACACAACTATTTTTGAAACTTTTTTCATTTGAAGATCCCCAGAAGGGGGTTGTCGTGGGCCTCTACATAATGCATTTCTATGTTGTTGTTTGGTTTTATGTTCCAAGTGCTTACCAGAGTAAGGCCATGGACCCCATAGGTCTGCAGAATACAGTTTCAAAAATCCTACTTTAAAGTGCAGTCAGTGCCTTGTTCATAGATGTCTCTGACTTAGCCCTAAAAAGGAACAGAGAGTCAAACTCTGAGAATATGGAGATCCCACTCCCCTAAATTAATGAAATGCATTGTTCCTGAAGTGAGCTGTGCAGTGTATAGTAAATTCAAAAAACAGTCATTATATTTGCCAGGAGAAGAGGGCAAATACATTTCTAAGAATATTAGAGGATGATGAGATTTAATAAAAGCTTAAATACAATTTTTTTTTTTGTATAATGCACTGTGTTCAGTCCCTGGTGTTTATCCAAAATGAAATGAAAATGAGGCTTTCTTTGAACAAAAACAGTCTGCAAAAATAAGAGATCAACAAGAGGGAAAGGTTTCGGTAGTTTGCAGGGTCAGGTTTGCCTACTTGTTGATCTTCTTCAGGTTGACTCCTACCCTTTCCACTGAGTGTGTTACTGTTGCAGGGCAGAAGCATCTGCTTTTCAGAAATGTGACCCTATTTACTAGAGCAGCTAAATCCAGAAGCATGATGTTCTTGCAAGGTATAGCATGCTTCTTTCTGCCTTCCCATCGGACTTTCAGCTAAAAGGAAATTACCCATGTTTCAGGACTGCTCAATATCATTAGTTTTCAGTTGACAGAGAAACTTTCCATATAGGCTTGGTTTACTAAGAATCAAATGAACTTGCATAGATTCTGCTTGACAGCCCACACTGGAAAAGGGAAATACACCTTCTAGGGTAGGATCTTATGTCCCTTGTGAACATGCTTTTAGTTAATCTTTGAAAGTGCTTTCTTGACAGTGGAGTGTGTAAAACGAAAAGAACAGTACCAATCCCATCTCTATAAAGTGTCTGCCAGCCAAGCATTAAAACAAACAAACCAAAACCAAAACTGTCGCTGTAAGTATTAAAAGTGTTGTGGAGGACTGCCACCTGTCTTTCAAAAGGAAAAGACAAATCCTTTAGTGTTAATTTAAAAATCAGCTTTCCTTATAATCAATATTCATTATAATAAGCACAGATAGGCCCATCTCTTCAAACAGAACAGTGAAGCAAATGTGATTCCTTAGGTTAAATTCTGATGTGTTGTGTGACTATTATATAATGGTGGATCATCTTTGCTCACTGCTTAACTGATCTTCAGTCCCTAGCATCCTATTCAATTTTAGTTCACTGTCATTTCAGAAACCATGCCGGTTTAATTTGCTTTAGGTTAATGTTCTTTACATTGGCTCAAAAATTCAATAGTAACAAAGTGTGTGTGGCAGAAATGTCATGTATGAGCTTGATTTTGATACTTCTCACTTACTGTTATTAAATGCTGGAGAGAGGTTGAAGCGCCAGTCTGTTTCTTGGAGAAGTGTCACAGTACTACCTGGCAGATTTGAGGGGAAAAGGAAGAGAGGGAGGGAAGCTGGAGCTGATTGGTTTTTAAGTATGTTTAAAGTGGAATCCACATTAGAAGCTTTCAGGACAGGAAAGCCCTCCTGATTAGTGAAACCTTAAAAAAGGTGAAGAAACTGTGGCTTGAATGAATGAAGAGCATAGAACATCTTCCATGGTAGTCATTTAAAGGCTGATCTGTGTTCCTTGTTTGTAATTACTACAGGAATATAACTTTTTTGGTTTTGAATTAGCAGTGTCATTTTATCTTTTGGTTTAATTGTTTTATTTTTTTTTCCTTTGGAGAGGCTTTTTTAGGGAGCTCTTGGAAGGAATCTGTGATGGAAGGAGAGGGAGGTGGGACAGCTTTTTTTTCTTTTAGTGATTTTCCTTTTTTCCATAGGAAACTGGTTTTTAATTCTAACCATTTGATCTGGCTTTATGGGAGGGTGCAAACAAGAATATTTTTATGTGTTTGATATTATTGAAATGCTGTGACTGGCGAGGTGCACAAGTAATGCATGTCAGCTATTCAGTATGTTGTATTGGCTCAAAATATAATAGCTGCAGATGGGGCTAATGAGATGTGAGAGGCATCTAATGTCCTGTTGTCTCTGATATCTACTTTTACACTGGGAAAGTTACTGTCTTAATATAGGTCACGGTTTCCCTGTGAAGAATAGCAGCATTTATATTTTGTTTGTTTGTTTGTTATAGGTAGTATTAGGAAAAAACACCTTCAAAATGAGGTATGATGAGATATTGTAATGTGCAGTGATGTTTTCCATGTGAAGAAGCAGGTCTTTTCCTACGGCATTCTGTTTTCCCACTGGGAGAGAGGAGTGGAAGGGAACTCGGGAACTGAAAACAACAGGCTTGAATTGGGTTGATGTCCCTGTAGAAGTAGAGAAGGAGGGCTAGGAGGACTTTTACAGTTTTGCTGTGGAATTAGTAAGATCAGTAACTTTGGCTGTTGCAGTTAGAATTTTTTGTTTTGCTTTACTTTTTTATCCTGGCTCTTCCCAAGACTTAGGGCAATGTGGCTTCTTTTCCATTTCTTTTCCTTTTTATCTCTTAGGATTTAAAACCAGGATGATGTATAACTGACAAAGCAATGTCTCCCTCTCTGTAGTAAGGTGGAGAGACCTCTTGCTGCTAGCAAGGGTTGGCAGTTGTAAAGCTGCATCTCTGGTTCAAAGCATCTTTCCCACAGCAGGTGGTAAAGTCAAATTGTCAGTTGTATCACTGCTGATGTCTGCACGTTGGAGTTGTGTTGATGTATCAGTGTGGCCAAGCAAGTATGCTGCAGTACCCATAATCTGTCATGGGCAGAGACTGGTATTCTTAGTTAGGGCAAACGTTGTGTTCCTGTGCGTGTATGTGCTGCTTTATCTTTATTTTTTATTAACACTTCCCAAGCTGTAAGTTACTGCACAGTCTTGAAGTTGCAGGACAATCCAGCTCTGGTCAGCAATGCAATTCAACAGGAAGAACTAGCTTTTCATTTTATTGTCTGTACCATTTTAAGATGGTCTGGTTGTTTACCAAGAATCAGAAAGCAGTTTCCTGTGACTTTTTACCTCCTTTTTCCTGAAGGTGCCCTCTCCAAATAAGTAAGGTTCAATATCAGTTGCTCTCTTACCTGTCTGTTGGTCCATATGTGGTAGCGTGCCAGTGAAAATTATGTTTCATCATGCACTTCCTTCCCTGCCGTTTTTAGTTTATGCTTTATATATCCAAGATAAATATTGTTTTGCATATGGTTTGCACTTCTCATCCTACACACTTGGGAAGTGTTACAGACCACTGTTTTAGTGTTTTGTTGCAGAGGTGTCTGTATTTCAGTGGTGGATATATTTCGATGATTCCTGTTCTGTATGAAATGTGCATGCAAGATAGATTTTCCAGGTTGTGAAATGATTTTGCATTCCACGGGGTAAAGATGCAGATGGGGTGTAAGCTGTAATGATAATGCTGTTGCTACAGCAGCAATGTAGTTTGCTATAATTTAGCTTTAACATCTTCTGAGCAAAACCTTGTTGATTTTTCCACATAATTTGATATTTCCTTTTGAAACAATATTTAAATGCAGTTGAACATTAGGTATTTCTCTGTGCACAATGGACTCTTGGCAGACTTGCAGAGCAGGGAACACGGACATTTGGTGCAGTCTTAGCCAACTTATAGCACTTAGTTCTAGTGTTACTTGATTTTCTCAGTTTGAGTGTATTTCAAGGTGAAATACTTCTGTTATTCTCCCATTATAATTCCAAATAGTAAAGTCCTTAATCTAGGGTGTTTTCTCTTGAGAAATGCCAAATCTTAACTTTGTTGAAGTCTTAAGCAAACATTTGGAGGGGTTTTTTTTGCACAGGTTTACCACTGTACTTCCCTATTACATTACCGTGATTTTATGCTGGTTGTAGTCATCTATAAAAAAAGCATGTACTGATGGAAGGTTGTCCTTCTGGTGACTCATATTAGATTTTCATAGTACTGGATTGGTTCATTTCTTTTAAAAGGTTTATTTTAAACTTCCACAGGTACAACTTAGCATATTTCAAAGCCTTGAACCAATATTTTAAATGGTGCTTAAAGAAGAACCTAGACAGTTCACTTTATCAGTACCCACACAAGAGAGATTGGGAAAATATGAAAAAGGCAATACATGGTTAACAGCATATATATGCATTTATATTGTAACTTGGAGTATGCATTCTCAGTAGCTGTGTGCTCGCTTGCAAGACCTGAATATACAGGATCGTAATGTAAAATTGGTTTGTTTTCCATATCTGTGTGAAGATAGTTCAGTTATTAATACTGTAGAATGTATGTGTATGTCTTAACTTATTTTATTTGCTGTGTGTGTATATGTTAGGAGGGGAGTTCTTAGTGTATACTTAAACTATCTGAAAAGTTAAAGTCTGTTTTGTTAACTTTTCTCCTTTTGCAGGCTAATAACTCTGAGGCCCTTAAAAATCATGTAACCAGAACTGTAAGTAATTTCATTTTATTTATTTCTTTTTCATTTACTTGGTCTGATTTATTTTCCTGTTTGTGGCTGCTTATTTTTATGAGATCTTCACAAAGCATTCATTGCTATCCATTTTCAAAGCATGCACTTTGGTTTCCATACTCTGTGAAATTAGCCTTTGATTAGGATAATTAGTGGTTTCTTCCCCCCTGACTTTATCCAGGAGCAATGAAAGGAACTCTGTGTTCCTTATTTTTAAGTCAAGCAGAGGAGAAGAGAAATATTAAAATCTTCGTAGACTGACTGTATTCAGAGGAGTTCAGAAATTCAAGAGGTGGTTTTTGGGTTTTTTTTAGTCTTTATTTATTCCGAAACAAATTAAATGCCCCTTTCCAACCCTTTATTATTGTTGTTGGCGTAGTACTACTGGTACAAGTAGTATTAAATACATTTATTGAAGTGTGATGGAACCCAGTCTTCAGTGTTGTAGACACTTCTGCAGGTGAGAAATGTTCAATACTGGTAGTACTTAACGAGGATACTTTTAGCACAGTTTCTGTGAAATGAGTAAGACAAAAAAAAAGAAGAAAAATCTTTGGAGTCCTTCACAGTTACCTTTTATCAGAGATGCCAAGTCTCTTTCATTTCTAAATAAATCGTGGGAGATGCATATAACTAACTCTCTGTCAGTAGGCAACTGTGATGCAGGTATTTGATTCATTGCTGTGAAGATGAAGTTAAGATTTAAAAAGGGGTAGATGGAGGGACTTGCACAATGCATATGATCTTCACCAATTCGTTTTTCAGTTCAAGAGCAGCTCTCTATTGCAATAAATGAGAATCTATTTTACACTCTCATTTTGTGTGCATTACATTTGTTTTGTGATACACGCTGTTCGAGTAAAATTATAATAATTTCTAAGTTGCTAGAATATATTTGATATTGAAAACAGCTAAAATGTCTGGTGACAATGTTGTTTCTCCCTTCACTCTTCCTTAACTAGACAAATTAACTAAAATAAAAAAAATCAGAATAGATTAAATTTATTTGGTTATCTGCATGTGAATAATTGGTTTGGACAGCTGCTCCTAGAGTAACAAATGTGAAGCAAAACAAAGTCATACATTCTGAGGAAAACAATTGCAGATAATTTTCTGTTGTTAGCTGGAAGGTTTTAGGTTCATTGTGTTACATCTGAATACTTCAGAGGGTTTTCTGTTTGTACTGATCGCTTATTACCCAGCCAAAGGTCATATGTTCTGGGTTTTTTTCTGTGCATGGAATAGCTCATGCAGAGCCATTTTGAAGGCAGCCTTAATGACAAGCAGTGCTTCTTCAGCTCTGCCTTTTGTGCTATTATATTTCGCATTGCTTGTTATTAGACCATTAGCAAGTTTGCTGAAATTTTTGGTAGTTACTTTCAATAGACCAGTATACCCCAAGAGCAGAGGGTGGCACGGATGAGGGGTAGGGGTCATTGGGGAATAGAAGAAAATTCCCAGCTGAAGCCCGATAGTAGGAACAGATATTCCTGTTTGGAAAAGAGAGGAGGTGTAAAGCTGCAAGGCTGGGGGATTGCCGAGGAAGTGCTGGCTGCAGGCAGCAGGGCTGGATGCAGCCACTGCCCAGCTGAGGCTTTTGCAGCTATGGTTCTGTGACCTGTGTAACTGCAGTGCACACCCCATCTGCATAGTGCTAATGGGAACTGCGTTCCTCGTCTTTCTGCCTTCTATTCCTCATAAATTTCTACTGTCCTTGTTCTCTTTTTGATTATTAACCAAATTGGAAGAGACTGGTTTGACCTGCCTGACCCCTTTTTAGATTTCTTCTCCCTTCTTCTCTCTCGTGATACATCTGGTCCAGGAAAGAAAAGCTCTCTTGCTTTTTCCTAGCAATGTGACTGCTAAAGGAATATTTCTATTATCAGTCCTTATTGCTTTATAGGAAAGCTGTGTAAACATCAACAAAGAGAGTTTGGCTTGAATTTTCTGCAGTATTCCCCTCTGCCACCACATATTTTGTTTCCACTGTGGACATCACTATCTTTTTACAGAGTTAGAAGTAGATCGCATACATACGGGAACTTTGCATTAGGTACTATTGAGTCATGCTATACAGGACCTCTACAGAGCCTCATAACCTGGTAGATGTGAATCAATGCAGAAACCTTTATGCTCTGCTGTGTCTGTTGTGCTTTATTACATTGTGGATAGAATTAATTTAGGAAGGTGTTTCATAGCTCTGGAGTAATCATGAAAGTATGTTACAACCAGAGCTGGAGCACATGTATTATTTTAGTCAGTTCAGGTAAACTCCTTACCTAACACTTAACATGGTAATACTTAAATATGGACTTTGTATGTTTCCTCGGGCCATTTGAGTGTTGATTTGACTCTAACTCACCCAGGCAGGTGTGCTGGAGACAGCATCAAACAGTGCTGGTTAAGGCCAGGTGCTTGCCTTCCAAAGCTCTGTGTGAAGTCCTAGTCTTGATGCATTGTAGAACCAAGGCTTCAGTTATATTATTGTTCTACAGATGTGAATGTGTTTATCTGTAAAATTGTATATTAAGTAAAAAACCATTTGTGCCTCATTCTCACTTGAACATGGCCTTTACATGCATTCAGTATTCTCTCCTAAAGAGCCCTTAGTAGCAAAAATTTTCTACGTGCCTTCTCTGTTATGAATTTCATTTTTTAAAACGGATGAATAGAAGACCCAGCTTTAGTATGAACTTTCAGTTTGTGAGCAGTGTTGCTTTTCTGAATCTGAGTTAGAAGATGATCTTCCTGCCTGTGTTAGTTCCTTGTTGCCCTGGCAGTTTGGTAGGTAGAACACCATATCCAAGTGCCCCACAAACTCAAGCTGGATTAGTACCCTACAGTTAATTTCTTTAAAGGAGCCTGACATGTCTTGGCCGAAGTGTTAGAGGGAAGAATCACGGGAGCAGCTTTGGTAGCAGCTAAGAGTGAGGATTGTTTTTGGCAGGAGGAAAGCAAGGTGGGATTTATACCTTTGGCAGACGCTGCTACTTGCAAGGGGCACATTTGTCTGGACGCTTGCTTTTATACTGCATGGGGGAACAGATTGTTATTTTTACAGAACAAAAATAAAATGTACAGCCAAATAAATTGTTGTTTGCAGAAGTAATAATTATAAATCTCTTCTGCAGAGTCAACTCAAAAAATATTTTTTAGTAATTTTTTAATATTTACTGCAGGAATAGATACACAGTAACATAGAAACATTTGTATTCACAAGACATGAATCTTTTTCCACATTAACAATAATTTGAAAGCCAGAAGCCAAAAGATTATGCAAATTTTGGTTCTCATCCAAGACATCCAAATGTGTTTCACTGTAGCTTCTGAAAGCAACTACTGTGTCAGTAGGAATGATCATGGTGGAGCAGTTTAGTTCATTGTCCTTGTCTTTTCTGCAGTACCGCAGATTGAACTGCTACATTATGCCTTAGAATAGGTTAGAGGATTTCTTCAGATTCCTATCCGTGGCTTGGGGGATGAAAATACCATCACAAATTTGGTTAAAAAGCATTCAGGGCTCCTGCTGATCAGTCTCTTTATTCATATTCTGATTTGTGGTTGTTTGAATAGTGAACAATTATGTGGAAAAAGGTTTCATAAGCTAATTAAAAGCTGTGTAAAATGCATTTAATTTTAGGACAGATTGTCTTTTCAAGTTTTCTGATGCTTACATCAACATTAAAATAGGCATAAACAAAATATTTATATTCAAAGTAGATCCATGACATTATTTCTAAATATGACCTGATACCTTTAAGTCACAGATTACTCATTGATTTACTTTTCAGGTAGTTGTAGTTTCTGTTCATTGATCCTTGCGCTTGTTAGTGCTCCCATTCAAGGCGCACAGGAGCGAAATGCATGTCAGATCCTGGAGCCATGAGTCTTCAGCAGTGCTGTTCCTCAGAGGAGTGTATAGTTCATGGACAGCTGTCTCAGCTACTTAAAACAACCCAGTCCTTGCAATCAGTAGTTCTTATATTCTGCTGAGATCGCTTTCAAGCAGATATTGTATTATTATATTATAGTTCAATGCCAGGAACACTGCCTTGGTAAAGGCTACTGAATGTTTTTTCATTTGATGTCCTTAGCCTGCCTTTGATTCTAGTCTCAGAAGGTGTAAGTCATTATCTCACCTGGTATTTCTAAGCACATGTGTGACCTATATGTCTAGTTTTACTTTGGTATTGGAAACCAGTGGTTTACATACTAGGTTTTTCATTTCTGCCCCTACCCCCTTGAGCTGTCATATAAAGATCAGTGAATCAGTGTACTGACAAAAACCAAATGAAGTTATCTGGGGCAAAACTGATTTCCTTTCACCCTTTGTGCCTTCTGTGATCTTTCTGGTCACTGAAGCTGTACTACAGAGGGCTGTAGTCTGTGAAAGGTGTAAGCCTACTAGTTGTAACCCAAGTTCCCGTATTTAGAACTTGGAACATTTGAGGATGATCATCTTGATGAGAGACACAGGGCTTTCTTACAAATATGATATTTTTTTTTTTTTTTTTTACATGTATTATTTTTGACTAGATTGTGCCCATTTCTTTCCTTGAGAGGCAACCTTTTGTCATAGGTGAGGGGATGCAGGCTTAACAGAAAGGTTATTTCTTATTCCTTCTGTGTCTGAACTGGTACCTGTCTTGTCTACTTCCTATGCTGTAAATGACAACAGGCTGTGCTGGGAAACTTACCTTCTAGTGACTGTCTTAACCTGGTGAAAATGATGTGAAATTAAATATGGGCCTATTTCTGCATCACACCTAAGCTGTACTGGACTCTGGGTTGGCCTCATTGGAAGACTGCATTTTTAAGAAAGCTGGGATTGCAAACTCCGCAGTGTGCCCAGGACTAGGTGCAGGAGCCAAAGGTGGTAAAAAATCAGTAAGGACTACGTCAAAGGAAAAGGGCAGTGATGCAGTACTTTGGATGCAATGGGTGTGCTCAGTAATATCATTCTGTGGCTGGAGAGAAGACAGTTGTCTTTTGAGAAGCAGTTGCTTCCCCCTGCTGGCTTTCATACAGCTGTAGCTAAATTTGTCTGACCAGAAGGCTCTTTGCACTTGTTTGCATAGCAATAACTTTTATGTGTTATTGTTTGGGATTTATTGGTCTGAGATATAGAAATTCCTTAAAACTGAATGAATAGGTAAATGTGAGGTCTTTTTTTCAGAACTCTGCTCATTGCCAGGCAGTCTCAGGGGAACAGGAATCGTAGGGAGAAGCTCAAAGAAGAGTAATCTCAGGGTGGTCTGTCGTGCTGGCAACGAATCAAGCACTAGTTCCTCTGACCCTATCCTAGTTACAGCTCTAAATTTTTAGCCAGGTGTCATTGAACACCCCATTTTAAGCCATTATTTTTCGTTCGCCTTCATCTTCTCTACTGCTATGGGTTGACAGGAAATGAAAATCTTATTTAGTTATGCAAGATTTTCTGTGTCATTGTCCATCCTGGGAGATGACAGATGGTATTTGCTGTCTTGGAAGATTAGACAAATGCTTTGCCATTATCTTTCCAGTGTGCAGCAAGACAGAAAATAGTGGGCTTTTTTTTCACTTGGATGGAGATGGTTTGCCTTTGTGAATAGGCTGAACTGTGCTGTTGAGTCTTGTGCTTGATGAGAGTCATATTCTGCTGGTAGGTGTGTGTGACTTGGTCCAGAATGAAGAAAAATACCTTCTTATCAGAGAAATGACCCTAAAACTACACAGAAATGGGGGGGAAAGGGGGAGGAAGAGGGAAGAGAGGAAGTCACAGAAATTAAAGGTTGGTTTTATTTGACTATTAAACCTGAATTCAGGCAGAACCATTTTAAGATAGGGCTCATGTTTATAGAGTGCCTGTTGTGAGAAATTGTGTAACAGCGTCTTCATGTGTCAGAGAACATGTTGTAGGGGTGTATGCATGTATGATGTTTCATCAAAGCTTAAAAAGCTTTTTCAGTAACAATTTTGCCTCTGTAGTAAGTGATGTATTGTATTTGTGTTGGAGTTAACTAAATATTTTAGCTGTGAAGGTAGAAGTTAGTGGTGTAGTCATTGATAATTAGTAAACAAAACAAATAGTAAAAAGAAAAGCTGATGGAAAGAAAGAATGCATCCCTAGCTACAAGATAATTAAGCCATGGAAGAGAGGAAGAAGTGACTGTAATCTAATGGACATGAAGAAAACCAGAGGTGTGTCCTCGATTGTTGGTCCATTTACCAACAAGTCATTGACTGTAGTCAACATGTAATGCACAAGGTGATCTTGACCTTATGAAGGCTTAAGTAAAATTTAGTAGCTTGGTGAACCATACATAGGCAGTGGGAGGTATCATGGTCTGAATCAAAGTATCTTTTGAAGATGGTAGAGTTCTGTTGATTTTGGGGACCTATTCTGAACTCATATAAAAGTGTACCCATAATGACAGACTGAAGAGTGTTGCAAGTATTGCAGAGTATTCAAGACTATGCAGTGAAATGTGATACCCAGATGAGGTTGCAGAAGAAGGGTTCTTTTAAACTGATACATTTTATATGTGCAACTGATCAGCTAGAGTTTTAAACTGTATTGTAGGTGCTTAAAGAAAATTTATTTTCGGATAGCACTGGTGATTTAAGTTTTGAGTTGTACCTGCTGTTGAATAGTGCACTTTGAGAGGATTATCCATTTTTGTACACAGAGCAGTAATGGGTATACTGTACTGTGCATTTCAGTAGGTGACACAGCATGCATACAGTAAATACATATCTCACTAATATTGATCACATGCTTATATGCTGCATGCTGCTAGGTTATATGTTAGTTCACATGCTACAGCAATGTGCAGTAGAGAATGATTTTATGACTTTTCATCTTCCTCTGGTAAGAAAACAAGTGACAGATTATTTAGGTTACATGGAGGTTTAATCATAAAATGTATTAAATAAATGGTGGAAGTACTCCCTAAGCAATGGATACATCTGTGTAACCAACAGAGTCCAAGGAAGTCAAGGGAGAGGCACGTTCTGCTAATTACTTCATAGTTATCAAAACAGAATAAAACATGCGAAAAGCTTTGTCTTTGGTTTCAGTTATTAGTTATTTACTTGTTTTGGCACTCATGTTGTATTGTCTACAGCCTTTAAAATCCTAAGAAAGGAATAAGTAAAAAAGCTGAAAGTACCATTAAGTTTCCTCATTTTCTGTTGTATAAGTAAAGACAGAAGCTATTGGAACTGGGACCAGTCACTTAGGTGAGGTGCACCTTGTACCATCAGATGTGCTTTAAAATTTGACAGAACAGCTCATTTCCAGAAATTGTGGAAGGAAACGTGCCACTTGCATGCTCGTATGTGTCCTAGCTGTTCCCAAATTTTTATATACAGTATCTCTGTTTGGAAAGATCTAAGGCCTCTTGCATTTGAACACAATTTATTTTGTTTGGGAATATTTGTCATGTGTATAGCCAAAGCAGACAGGGTTTATCAGGTTTCCAGCTCTTATACATCCTTCAAGTAAGCTTTTCTGTGCATTTTTCTGTATAGCATGTATAAATTCAGGGCAGGAATACTCTCTTACAGATTTACTGATGGATGGTATGATATTAAACTTCTGATTGTCCGTATAAAATCATATATCTAAATATAAAGTAAATATTGTAATTTATTTTTATTTAGTGTTAGTATAGTAATAGCTGTCTTCTAAAAATCTATCCTGGAAGGAAGGGATACTGCTCCCTCTAGATGTCTCTGTTTGTATTACGTACAGAGAGCTTGAGTGACTATCATGCTGGAGCTTCATTCTTAGAAAGCTAAAATTAAGTGAGAAAAAAAATCTATTGCTAAGGTTCATGGGGGAGAACATTTTGATGCTTTTTAGTATATAGTTACTATTACTGAACAAGCAGAACTACAAAAGACACACACTGAATTCTTGTAAAGCAAAACCATTGGAGCTCAGGCTTCTCTTCAAAGTCCCAAGACTCTGACACTGGAATAAACTGAGTATATTTTTCAGTTTTGTCATAAGAGAATCATTTGAGAGGAACTTACTTTGCAGGTTTATATAGAAATTCAAGCTACATCTTCTCAGAATGCCATAGAATGTTTTCTCTAATCTTAATACGGTTACCAAGAAAAGTACAAAAGATAACCAGTCCTCCTCAGGCAGTAGTGAGTTGGAAAAGGTAGCAGTGAGTCTGTATGAATAGCTGGCCATATTCTGGCTATAACTGTTTGCAGTCAAAACATAGTGTTGATACTCTCTTATCCTATTGTTGGTATAGTTTTCCCCAGTATGGACTTAATAAATGATGAAAAAAGACAGGAACAAGGTATGGGATTGACTGCTCTTCTTTCTTTATTCCAGGGTTCCAGCAGTACTTCGAAGAACTTGCCTTTCAGTTGTGACAAAGGATCGAGGCAAGTATTTCTTTAATATTTTGTGTAGTAGTGTCATGTAATGCTGTGATGGGTTTGGGTTTTCTTTCTGGTCATGATTTCTGTGAGTTCAGACTTCTGCAAGAGATGTCCTGCTGTGCAAGGACCATTTTTTAGAATCTCCATCTGAGAAAACAACTGGGTGTATTTGCTGAGCATACTTTTAACTTGATGACTGTAGTCTTCTGATTATTCTATTAAGAAGGACAAGGTAAGGTACCTGTTAGTACCCTCAACCTGGAAAAATAGAAGTTAGAGTAAACAGTGTCTTTAGACTAACCTGTGAGATTAATTGCATTACATTTACGTCTGTTGCAGTTTGGTGACTGGTTTTGGACTGCAATGTTACTCAGAGTAGATTTCAAGGTGGTATCCATCTGCAATGTTTTACAGATCACTGGTGAATCTACCAATTTGTAAAGCATTTGCAGAATTCTACAGAAATAGATGTGTGCAGAAATAAGTACCCTTATGTTTTCTATTTAACTCCCAAATTTGTTGCACTAGTGCTTGTCAAAGTTGCTTGTATTCATTTTACTGCTTTTGGTGTTATTGGTTGCAGAGATTTTTTCACTACAGTTTTGATGTGAAGAACTGATGTTTGGCGAACTCCGTTTGTGTATTAAACTGAAGAATGTGAACTCTGTAGGCATTTAATAGATTGTAATTGTAATGAATAGGTTGGAAACATCAGATGCTTTACTGTATGAGTCCAAGTTGTAGTTTCTTCTCATTAATATGCTATGTTTGTTCTTGTCTGCTTTGCTCTGACTGCCACATCTAATTTCTTCACAGAAGTGCAGAATTTGATCACATTATGGAGGAAGGCTATGAACTTGACCTCACTTACATCACAGAGCGGATCATTGCCGTATCGTTTCCTGCTAGCTGTTCTGAGGAAACTTACCTCCGCAATCTACAAGATGTGACCCGAATGCTCAAATCCAAACATGGAGATAATTACTTGGTATGTGTAGCATCAGTCTTTTGTGATACATCATCTGTCCTGCAGGAAGACCACTTGCATGTCCACATATACAATTATAAACTTGAAGTCACTCATCTAAAGTCACTTTGGTCTACCTTTACAGCTTTGTAAGCAAGAGCAAGACTTTTCAGTAGCGTTTTAAGCTGTTAAGCAAGTACAGATGTTAAAAGCATTTTTCTGCCAGTCAGCACTGCAGTCTCTGTTGTGATAGCGCATACCCAGATGTTGTAGAGTAATTGCTCTGACTGTTTTCATTGTCCAAAGCATGCTTTTGAAAGATACACACCTTGCAATGTGGAGTGCTTTTTTTTTTTCCTAGCAGCCAGCTACCTCTGGGTCCTCAGCTGGGTATCTGATGGTCTCTCACCATCATGTCTTGGCTGTCTCTACTGCATATTGTAAAACAACATACAGAAGTAGGGCTCTTTCTCATTAACTTGATTTAAATGCATTTTTTCCTGCTTTTTAGTTCTATAGGAAATCAAGCTGTAAGCAAATCTATAATGAGCTCTGTGTGCAGATTATTTATTTTTAAATTATGACACAAACTGTTAATCTCCTGTGCTTTTTTCTGGCTAGTGCATGTAAAGCATATGGCGTGTATTGTCTTAGTTTGTTCTGTGACGGTGAATTTAAAACAGGGCCAATGTTTTATTTACTTTTTTCTTCTACTCTCTTGTTAGTTACCACGTATAAACTACTAAAATCAAATCCATGGCTTCAGGAGCATGAATTTGACTCACAGTGGAAATTAGTTTCTGGAGAGATTCCACCTAACGATTTAAATACATATTTAAATACATTATAATTTGCTCACAAACCCAGGTGTCATAGATGCATTATGAACTAGCTGTTGTTCTCAGGATGTACTTGTAATACTTTGTAATGTGGTCTGATGCCCTCAACATGCTGCCTTCCTACCAGTGGCTTCCCTTCCATCAGGTGCTGGTAGTTTGTAAGGTGCCAGATAGTAACAGTTTGAAGATAAACTGTATGTAAAACTTTACTAATTCAAATTCACTTGTTCTCAGTGGTCTTTCCCGTGCAACAGCAGTGCTTTTGTTATTTGTGAAATAAACTTGTAGTCTCAGTCCAGTTAAATCTCACTAATGCCTGTTTGTATTACAAAAATCTGGTATATGGTAAGTCTTGTTTAAGGTGCCCTCTTTCTAAGTGGGATTGCAGTCAGTTTCTCTTGCAAAGTTTAGATCTGTTGGGTTTCTTGGTTTTGTCTTAGTTTTATTTATATTCTAATGAATACTTTGGAAATCGGCTGGCTTGATCAAAATAAGGTTTGATGCCATCTGTCCCAAGTATGCAAATTTGCAAGTTAACCTGGCAAATGACAACCAGGTTGTATATCCGGAGAGCTTATTTTTAAACTGTCTTATGTTTCTCATGTTTCAAAGAGCCCTTCAGTCTGCTGAAGAGGCACATGTATAGCAGCCTTTACGTTAATTTAGCAGTCCATTTAACTGCTCATTATTAAACACTAAGTGTATGATAATTTACTGTCTAACAGTAACAGAAGACTTGGAAGATCTCACAGGCTAAGCTGTAGTTAAATAGCTATGCTGTATCTTCCCTGTGAAGTTTTGACAGAACAATGTTTTCTTGCCAGGCACTCAAGTTCAAATATTTGAGACCCTACTAAACTTTTCTTTGTTAATTCTTATGTCTTGCAGTTACTTTGCACGGTGCCGAGATATCTCAGTGTATTTCTGACTAAAAACCATCTGAAGTAAATAAAATGTAGCAGAATGTTAGTTGCCCTTTTTCAAAATGTGTATTTAGTTCCATTGTGTAATAACTGAATGCCTAGAATACATTTGCTGTTGCTACCTGACTTCAAATGTTAATTTAGTTTAGTAAAACAGTAGGCAAACCTGAAGCCTTACCACTGTAGTTTCTTGTAATTATCAAGTGTTTCAAATACAACTGTTAACTAAATTTGAAAGACTTGATGATTTTTTTTTTCTTTCTGAACAGGTGTTAAACCTCTCAGAAAAGAGATATGACCTTGCCAAGCTTAACCCAAAGGTATTGGTTAACTTCCATAACATGCCTTTCTTTCTAGTGTTAAATACAATATAAATGGCCTGATAACCACTGAAGCTGTGCAAACATATACAGAGTAAGAGAACAACATTCGGAAGATGATAGAAAATCCCACATGCATCCCTTTTGTTTTTCCCAAGTTCCATGTTGTGTCTCTTAGGTCTGTGCTTTGTGTAGCTGTTTCTGTTGTATTCTTAGAATTTGCACACAGTGCCCAAAGCCCATCGGGACTACTGAAAAATACCTGTTGAGTGATATAAATTTTACTCAAGTACACTTTTATTGTGCAGTAACACGATGCTAGGAGTTACATACTGCAATGTACAGTCTTACACTTGAAGCTAGCGAACTTGATTCGGAAGTAGACTTCCCTTTTGTACTACCTTCTCATAGTTGCTTCTCTGCACAATAGAGACCTAAAGAAGGGAGCTGTTGATGCCTGTGTTTTGTTTTTCCTTACCACTTGCTGTATTTGTTGTAAAAAATGATATGCAGGTACTTTTCACCAGCTATTGTAAGACCAGAGTAGCACAGATGTATACTTACAGCAGTAGATTTGCAGGGATATACACTACTTGAAGGAAAACATTAAAAGAACTCTTAATTTTGACCTTTTAAATGTTTTATTGATCATGAAGGGTTTAAGTTGTTCATGGTTACAGTTTTTGTTAGGATTGACTATATGCATATAATACAGTGACTAAGTTGAACAGAAAATATGAACCAAACTTGGAGATGTTAAATCTGTTGCACGGGAAGGAAATAAATTGCAAATTAAATAAAAACAAACACGAAATACTGAACCAGGCCAGTTAACATTCTTAGGTCTAATTTTGACCTTCTAAATATTTTACCATTATAAAATACCTGAATTTCTAATTGAAGATTCTTTAGGAAGTCAAGCTTCAGAAATGTTGTCACTTGTGAATGGTTGGTGTGTTTTGGTAAGAGTTGTTTGTTTGTTTGTTTCTATAAAAGTCGTAGTATCTTTCAAAAAACAAACAAATCTCTTATTCCACTTAAGAAAACTGTATGGATATTTTAGTTACATCATGGCATTTGAATGGCATCATTATATGGCATTGGAAAAAAATACGGAGATTCTTCTCTGCCAGAGTTATTTGAAGCCAGATTTTAATATGAAGGGTTAGGATCAAGGTGTTTCTTTTGACTGTTACTTGTTTAATTGCAGATTATGGATGTGGGGTGGCCTGATCTCCATGCTCCGCCTCTTGATAAGGTGTGCACCATCTGCAAGGCTATGGAGTCATGGCTGAACAATGATCCTCAACATGTGGTGGTGATTCATTGCAGAGTAAGTAACCTTTGTGTATACATATTGTCTATCTGTTTGTATTAATTTCCAAAATATTGTCCTTTATTCTTCCTCATATAAAAAAAAGTGGGACAGATCTTCAGTTGATTTAAATAAGCTTAAATCCACTGACCTTGCATGCTTGTTATATACAGAGTGCTTTGAACAGATGGACCCAATTTCAAAGCAGTAGTGATTTCAAAATGGATCTGTCTTTTTTAAAAACCCTGTATTGCTTTTCATGATAACTAAGCTTCTAGCCTCTGCTCTGGGTATAGCGTGTAGTAATATTAATTCACTTCCTTCAAAAGTCATTGCTACTCCCGTGAGCATATTTAGAAGCTTGAAGTTTTTCCAGCTCAGTAGCAAACTCGTTGGAAGCTCTTTATGTTCTGTGACATTTTGTTGTGGGCTAAGGATAGGTAACATATTACAAATCATCCCTTTAGACTGTTGTATGGTTGTAGGGTATGAGGGCATTGAGTACCTCCTGGATACTTCTGACAGGTTCTAATTGCTAGTGTCAGTGCACTGCCTTACAGCAAAGTTACCATTGTGCAGTGTCACTTCTTGCTTACTCACTATGAAGAGGGATAAAGAGAAACCTTAATTAAATACAGATAAAATGAATTCAAAACTGAGTTGGTAGCTGTGCGGGTGACATCAAAACAAATCTGCCTCTGTATCCCTGACAGATGTTACTCTACATGGAATGAGGGTGATAATGGGACCAAAACTTCAAGTCATGTTGTATAGTCCCCAGTCCTGAACTGCTTGCAGGCAGAATGCCATGATTGTATGAAACTCTATTGAATTCTTACTAGTTGCAGGACTGCAGCCAGGAAAATGGCCCATACATGGGAAAAAGTATTCCTAGGTATTTTGTATACAAATTGTTAATGCATGCTGCTGATTAATGCCTTTCAGTAATGACTTTAAAAGTTTGCAACCATGAAGACAGATACAGCTACTTGTATCAGCTGAGAGACTGAAATTGTTTTCAAATCTGTGGCAATTACCACTTGGTAAATTGTACTGAATTTATGTAATGTAAATTACTTAACAAGATTTTGGAACATTTTAAAATTGTATCTGTGTAAGTAGTAGTTGTTATAAATCTCAGGTGCTTGGGAGTTAAAAATGCCCAAACCTGTCAGAAACTCATATGCTTTCCACAATTGGTATTTTATAGCCTTTTTTTGGCAGAATCTAGACTTGTCTTGAATCATCTCTGGAAAAAAAAAAGTAATATAAAATTAGAATAATTGATACAATGTTTATACTAGTGGTCAGGACTTTTTTCTTTTTTTTTATAATTTCCTCTCAGCCAGTAAGACTTGACAGGCATGCACATGGAAATCCTACTTGGTGTTTGTCAATTGTTGGCCAGCTTGCATAGACAGACAAGCTGCTGCTCATCATTGTCACAACCCGGGAGATGCTTGAGCAAAGGGACTCTCTGAATCTCCAGTCTTCAGGTTTTGTTTATTATGGGTCTTAAATAAAATAATGCCCAATAATGTAATAAATAAGTTATCATTCCCTTTTTCCTAATACAGGGAGGAAAAGGAAGAATAGGCGTAGTCATATCATCATATATGCATTTCACCAATGTTTCTGCAAGGTAAGTTGTAGATAATGCATATTCTGGTTTTTTTACCGTTAAGGAAACGTGACAAAAATATGCCTTTCAATTGTAGTACTGTTTGTCAACTTACTGTTTCTCACGTTTTCTTCCCAAAGAATCTTGGAGCATGTCTTAAAACAGCCTGCTTTCATGGCCGAGTTTTCTTGTGGTCCTGCTTTCAGCAGGAGGTTGTACTAGGTGACACCCTAAGGTCCCTTCTAATCTGAGATATTAAATGGTTCTGTGGGAAAATTCTCTAAAGAATCTTTTGAGATAAATGAAGAATTGTGTGAGAAACCATTTAGATATAATACCACTATCTTCATTCTGTTATACCCATCTATTTGCCACATCCATCAAGTTGCCTCTCTTGAGTCAGTGAGAAACTATTCCTGAAGTAGTTAAGGAACACAGTTTTAGAATCTGAAATCGGTATTTGAACAGGGAATTCCAAGATGCTGATCAAAGTGCAGAATGCAGTTTAAGAAATAATCTAGACTTTATCTTGCAGTCTGATTACTTGGTTTTAATTGTTTCTTTTAGAATGCTCAAATTATGAAATGACAATTGACAATTTATGTCAACAAAGATAAATTTTGATAAATGGTCTCAAAAGGATGAAATGTGTTTTGTTTTGGATTTTTGTTTGGTTTCTAATAAAATTGTTTTCATTTGGTCTCTTTTGTATAAACACATATATAAATCTATTGAAATTAAAATGTACTGTGTAGAGGCCATGGTTAAATCCAGTTTGGTTCTGAATTCACACCAGTCTGTCAGTAACAGATTTGATCCAATACTGTAGTGGATGAAGTGCTGAATCACTATAGGCTGATAGCAAATTACTCATGGATTTCAGTAAAACTAGCATCTCAGAAAATAATCTGTGTTCTCTCTGCTAAGCCTGATCAACAGGTGATTGTAGGCTGAGAAATTAAGTGCACTATGCACATCAATATGTGCTGAAAAAAATAAATACATGTATCTTCAAGTAGTAATTGGAACAGTGCCAGAATTTTATAATATTTTATTGCGACGTATTGTGAATGACAAAATACGTCAAGTGAGGATAGTACAGTACTGTGTTTTGACTCAGTGTCGCAATATTATGTCATCCTTAAAGGTGGTACCTGGCTATAAATATGTTTAAGTAATGCCATACAGAACAACATCTGGATGTGATTGTGAAGCCCAGTGATGAAAGGTGTCTTCTTTTACCCTAAACAAATTCAGGATTCCTCTGGGAGGAGAGAGTTTAGAAGTCTGACTTTAAATTTCTGGATATCTGTCAGCTCCTATCAAAAACTTTTTTTTTAATGTACGAATGAGGTTGGGCAAGTTTCACAGCTAGGCTTTGTATATCCCTAGCATTATCAAGACTCGTAAATGGTACATGGAAACCTCACAGAAGCAGAAATTACCACAGGTGCTGCTGTTGAAGGTGCCAGCTGCTGTGTCAGGAACAGCACTCAGAAAACATTAGTAATGTTATTTAGCATGAACGTCCTCAATAGTCTGCAAGCACATGGCAAAAAAATCTAGTCTTCGTTGAAAAACCTTATGATGCAAACCTCTTTTGGTTAAATGTTATAAATACCTGTTTTTCTCATTTAGACAGAATAAGGTGACATCAAATTTAATGAGGACAAACAGAGCTTTTTGTGATAGTTGATAAACTGTGTTTTAACCAGTACTAGCAGTCTTTGGCAAGATGAGTGAGTTGCCTAAATTCTGGGTGGTAGTGTGGGTGAAAATGTGTGAAGATGGGCTGGGTAAAGAACAGAGTGTTTGGGTTGAGGATATTTGGAGCACAAAGTATGTAATCTTTAACATCCATAAAGAGAAGGCATGACTTTACAGCCTGATCCAGCACCCTGTCAAGACAATCAGTAACTGATTAATATTTGGAAAAGATATAAATTCCATTTTTAACCTGACATGCATATTATACTTTTTTTTTTCCTCAGAACTTGTTCAGGTAGAACTAGAAGTAGAATTTAGGATTTGAGATTCCGGCATCTAATTATTTTGAAACTTCTGCTCTTTTTTTATGTCCCAGTGTTAATTAACACTATCAACTACATCTGTTAAGAGACACACTGTTTTTTTTCTGTATGGATGTGACAGAATCAGCATATATTGTTACTTACCATATGTGATTAACAGCATTCTTACTAATTTTTGGCGCTTCTATTTCTTTTTTTCTGTACCCTCTTGCTTTCCTCTGCACAGATACAGAAGACTCACATCAGAGCCATTCTGGATAAAAAAATGGAAGAAAATGTATTTTACTGAATATGTTGCTCCTTAATTCTGCATTTGAAGAGTTTGTGGTTGTCTCATTGAACACATTTATTTTTCAAAGATTAACACTTTTACTCGAAACATTCTCTCTGATCATGGCTCAGGGCACAGGAAACAAAAGACAGAATTAATTATTTGACTGCTTAAATGGTCCTCTAGCCCAGCATCCCTTGTACCTCATATACTGTACTGCAATCAGAGATGGGCAGTGGTTTTCATCTCAATAATGTTGCTGCTTCCTTTTTAAAAAGAGAATAAGTTTGTATTTCACAGAGAGAACTCCCCCGTGGCACTTTTGGGAAATTATGGCAAGTATCCTTCTTTTGCAGCCTGACCTGCTTGGCTTTGCTAAAATTTATTTCATTATGACTTTGACATATTCACATTGGAAGTACACAGTCCAGTTAATTGAATAAGGGAGTAGCTACTTTGCCTCAGGAAGGAGACTACCTTAAGGTGTTGAATGAGAAGGCATCAGTGGAAAAACATTCTTGTCTGACCTGTAAGCGCTAGAGTTACTAGTTAGGTGCTTCTTTCTTTTCTTTTTGCTTGCTTTTCTGTGCTTTTTCCTTCCAGATATTTTGGCATATTTCAAGCAGTAACCTGGTGAATCTCCAAGATAATCCTGAGCTGAAATAACATGGTATTTGTGTCTCTGTTTTAACAGTGCTGATCAGGCTCTAGATAGATTTGCTATGAAGAAATTCTTTGATGATAAAGTTTCAGCTTTAATGCAGCCATCCCAAAGAAGGTATTTTATTTATTTCTAATTTATACCGATAAGAAGTGTCATCATTATCTTCTGCCCTCATCTCTTGTTCCCCCCCTGCTATGTGAAGACTGCTTCAGAAGATCCTCCAGTGATTTCTGAACTCTCAGCACTTTATCTTATATTAATATTCCTTGATTGATGAGATCTCTCTTTCAGTTAATGCACATAACTCATGATAGATAAGACCTTTTGTATTACACTGTTATCTACATGTATTCTTACTGCATTGTTTGTTAACAAAAAGAGATGTCACAATCTGTTTCTCAGTTGCTCCAATTCATTTTTCTGTGGCATGAATGTTGTGTATGGAATGTGTGTTGATTAGTGTACAATAAAGATCCTATTACCACTTGTTTGGAGGATTATGCCTCTGCCCTATGTCCATGCTAGTAAATTAAAGCATGCATTATTTATTCAGTCTGTCTGAATGTCCTGCCTTTTCAGTCTGTCTGCATAATAAGGTTGAGTTAGGACTCTAAGTAAGCAGTTTGGAAAGTGAAAAGTTTTGCGGTTCATATTTACCTCATTCAGTGACACATAATGAAGGATTCATTACCAATAGAGACTGATATCCATCAGACAAGTAATTGTGGTACAGGTGAATCTTAGTTTGGAAACATAAAATATCACCTGGATTTGATTTAATTAGTTACTGTTCTTTTTGGTCTTAATCACTGTGTATATGATAAGTTTTTTGGAAGCTGTTAAAAGGATAAGGCTGTGCTAGTAGTTTAACTAGAAAATAAGTAGTAACAGTGAGCATAAGGCATTTAGGTTCTGTTAATCTCTAAATAAGAAAAACTTTTCTGTTACTTCTTGAACCCATTTGGTGCCCTGCACCTCTCTTTTTCACTTGAAAAGTAGTAACACAGCATTCTGTTGGTTTTGGTTGTGTTCGGTTTTGTGTGTTGTTGGGTTTGTTTGTTTGTCCAGTCTTATGCTTGCATATATTGCATTTTAATAGGGATTTGAGAGTGGCACCCCCCAGACAGAGAGGGGTGCACTGTAGGAGCAAAAGAAAATAGATGTTCTTAATCTCCCCATGGAGAAGCATTATGGACCAGGTGTATTTCCACGAGTGGCTGGGACCCTTACAGCAGTGTCTGTGACTTGTGCAGGTTTTACATCCATGTTGACAGAAAGCTTCAGTAGCTACTAGCCTAGGTGATCTGTACGTGAGCCCTAAAGGCTACAGATGAAATAGGTGTAAATGGTGGCATCTAGCTTTCCTACCCTCCTCAAGGACACTTGCTTAATTCTTCTGGGGGTGGGGGCATGAAGGGAGGCTCAGTTCATCTCCTGACTGATGGAATTAGCATCTTTGCTCAGCAGCACTGAGCTTGAGCTGCTCTTAGCGTCTGCCAGACATATGTATACACAGGTGCTTCAGAGTGTCACTCCCCGTGAGAAACAGAGGAGGTTTTCCAAACCATTTGTCAGAATCATTCTCCTCCTGAACCTGGCCTTTCCTACCTTTGCCTGGCCTGGCAGTGGCTACTAATCCAATTGCACAGAAAGGAAAACCAAGTTTGTAATATCTGTGGGTAATTTTATAATCCTTTTTTGATTCAATTTTGATCAATTAGTGGCCTGAATCACCTTTTTAATGTGCTTTTCCTCTGAAGCCATTCTTGAATAATTAATTAGCAATGTCCTTGTACAAATCCAGTTCATGTATAAGCAGGTATAATATAGGTGAGTATCAAAATGATAAAACTTGAAAATACACCTATTTTTTTTTTTTTTTAAACTTTTCCTCCAAGTTTTGTCCAGAAAAAATAAATTGTGGCCTTAAAGTGCTTCAGTTCTGAAAATATCACTGCTGGTTGGATGCTGTAGCAGTGGAAAGAAAAGCAACTATAGACCACATCTCCTGTTTTGAATCCATTCTGACAATACTTTAAATAAATACTTTATTCTTAGATAAGCCTTTGAAGGTTTGCCTGAATAAGAAGTACAGATACAGACCTTTCATGTTTATAAATGTTCTCAGAAATCATCATGATAAATCTTCGGACATGATTCTCAAAAATAAGCCAACTGCCTATAAGTCTCTTAAGTGCAGTATCTTGAGAAAGACATTCAAAATTCAGTTGAATTTTTTGAATAATTAAAAACAGATAGTGGTAGAAAGAAGATGTTCAGACTGAGAGATGACTGACATAGTGTTTTACCGCACTGTTTTTTTGTCACATCTATGTGAAAACTTGTAAATGTGCACTTTTGATGTACCAGATATTTTCAGAAAGACTGAAGGAGGAAACCAAAAAGTAAAGTTGTCTTAACATTTCAAAATAAAGTGAGCTTTGCTAGCTGTCTGTAAAATGAAACCTATTTGAAACCGCCATGGTCCCCTGTGATGGTTTACAGGAGTAAGTAAAGCTGTCATTGTTGGACAGGATATCTTTAGTTGTGCTGTTAGCAGGTGCCTGGAGTAAGGGATGAGATCGGTGCATGAAGTGGGGGAACAAGGTGGTTTTCTTCTTTTTTTTTTTTGTGCATTCCTGAGACTGAAGTTAAATGAAGGTTCTGTCATGGGCATGGAAGAAAAAGGGACTCAAAGCCATTGGAAAAATTAAAGGGGACTGATGTCCCTTGTTTATTTAAGCAGATAGAAGGAATTTGTTTAACACACACTGCAGTGATATTCATTTGCATTTCCTTGCTCATGAGCTTGTGACCAAACCATGTTAAATAGCAGAAATATAATGATTTTCATCTTTCTATGGTAGTTTTACTCTGTTTAGTGCTAAGTGAGATCACTTCTCATGTTATTTGTGTGTATTGGCCTTAGATAAGATTTCTGACAAGGGAGCATCTTGCTCTTGTTTCAGTGAAGTGCACTTCACTGTAAATGGAGTGGAACCCATGTCAGGCTGCTATGGAAGCTAATGGAGACCTTCACTTGCAGCCTGGGATGTGTACCAAGATGATTTACTTTACTATCGCTGCTACTTCCTTTCTTATTTAGTGATGTAACTAACTAAAATGAAGACATCAACAACAGCAATGTGACAGACATGGATTTAATTAAGTGGTAAATTAAGTGTCTTTTCATGCTATTTTGTGAAGATTAGTCTTTTGGAGTTATGTGTAATGTCACAATGCTATTCACTACCCATAGCCTAGAAATAGTGATGTGTAAAGGATGTATTTCCCTGATAGGTTGCATTACTGTTTTTATTTAATTCGGATAAATTTTATGTTTTTAGATACGTGCAATTCTTAAGTGGACTTCTCTCTGGATCTGTAAAAATGAATGCAGCTCCTCTTTTCCTGCACTATGTTATCCTTCATGGCATCCCAAGCTTTGATGCTGGGGCAGGTAAATTACCTACCTTTTCCTATACAAGTGTAGGCTCACAGTATTGTTTTGTTTTGGGGCTTTCTAGAAAACCTGCATGAACCTCAAAGTAGAGTTGATGTTCCTTGATATCAGTTCAAATATTCCATATAAAGGAGACAGTAGAAGAGAAATACCCTAAGAGTAAAAATTACAGCAGGTGAAATAAAATTCTTGTCCTTTGTAAAATGAAAAGTTGATGCTATTAATGACTGCCTAGTTTCTGAACAGTTGTGATCCCAATCCCTGCAAATGAGCTGAGAGGCTGGTCAAGTTTCGCAGTCATTTCCTCCTTGTTTAGGAAAAAAACATAAATATAATCTGTGTTCTGTTTTGAGATGGGATTTTCTGTAGAAAAGCCATTTGGGTATGGTGCACTTCTAAGGTGTTCTGCTATAATAACTGACTTTAAAATTAAAGTGCTAAACAATATTGTGCTAGAGCATGGTAAAGTTGTATAACTATTTTCTTGTCGTCCAAGAGCACCTGTCTTTGAAATGTTATCAGGATAATTTGCAATCCTCCATTGTCATTGTTTAGTCTGATTTTATTTCTAAAATAACTGTATAATAATACAGTTATAATACAAGATATTGTTTGTAGAAAGAAGTTTAAGGGACTTGCTAGGTTAGGAAAAAACTGTAGATCAGATATTTTGTTTCATTTTGAAAATGCTTTTTACTGTGTTTTGGGGTTTGGTTTTGTCTGTTTTGTTTTGGTCACTCTCTTTCCTAAGTAGTTTTGTTTTCCTGCAGAAAACATGGGAGGGAAGGAAGACAGACATCTATAAGGAGCAAAGTGTTCCTTCTTTCTTTGATTACTGAATTCCTTTGAAATCCCCTCCTCCCTAACTCAGAACTAGTCTGAAGATTTGGAAAAAGTAGCTTTTTCATAAAATATAATCAAATATTCTTTTGAGGGAAAATTACTCTTTCAAAGCCAGTTTTGCTTTGAAGGATATCTTGATGGTCAACATGCCACTTGTGTGCCACTTCACTCAGTCTGGATGTGCATGAAGCTTTCTAGTTGTGATATTCAGTTAAAGGAAAATACTTACAAAATAGTCTTTTCTGTTTACTTCTTTTCAGCTTTCCGCCCTTTTCTGAAGTTGTACCAGGCTATGCAACCAGTTTATACATCTGGAATATAGTAAGTCATAAGCATTTTGCTTTATGTTTGAAATCAGGTTTAATTCTCATAATTGCAGAAGTACATAGTAGATTTTTTGGTTTTTTGTTTCTTTAAACCATAAATTTTATTTTTTGTTTCTCTCCTATTAAGTAGTGTAGGACCAGAAAATCAGACCCGAATCTGCATTGCTATAGACCCTGCCCAGCTTTTGAAGGGAGATATTATGGTAAGCTAATTGTATGGAATGTAAATCTAGTACTGTGCCATTTAGACCTGATTTGTGTTCTTGTAAAAAAATTAAATTGAACAAATGGTTGCAGACATACTGCAGAACGGGTTATTAAGTTAATTTAGTCATCATTCTTGAGTTTTATAGGAATCAGAATTCCTGTAAAACTCAAACCAGAATATTTTAAGAGCTGAAACAATTGCTCTCCGCATTCCCATTTCATAGCATCACCAAGTGCTGTAAGGCCAGTATCGCTATTTTCTTTACAAAAATTGCTTCAGGGAGTGTTTGTAACTTGCCATTAAAATACCCTTGTCCTGTAACTTGGCAGACATGCACAGTCATAAAACTATATGCTATAAAGAAAGCACCTAACTAATTCTAAATTGTTTTGGGATTCAAAAAGGTGTGATACCAAAGAAAAGCTTTTGTATTCTACAAGTGCAATTCATTATTTAGAAAGTAATTTATACACACTAATATAGTGCCTTTAATTCCCTGTGTGCAAAACATAACTATGGTTGAATTGCAGCACTATTATTTTAAATCTGCTTTCTCTCTTGCTTGTCATACACATTATGCATGGAGAAAGTAAAGAAAGATCATTGCCATGCCTTTCAATTTGTTAAATTAAGAGGACAGAAGAACATGTGGTATGAATGGTGGGGGGAAATATTTTCAGAAAATATTTCTGGTCTGTTGCTTCTAGGTTTCAGAACGGTCTTACATGTAGTACTTTTAGAAATGTTGGACCTCAGTGTAAGGGGTCCTTGATATGAAATGATTTCTTTATTTAAATATTGTGGTTTTTTGTTATCCTTTCTCCTTTTCCCTTTCCTACTTTCCCTCTCCATTCAGTTTAGTATATTGTTCTTTCTTTCACTGAAAAATCGAGCAACAGTTTTTAAATATGCTTTTATAAATTGGTGTACTCTGGAAGTTTGGGACAGTTTCAAATTGAGGAAGATTTGTTACTCATCAGAGGAGTGTTGGTGCCTAAAGAAATGGAATAGATAACAAAAGAAATCAGTCTGAGACAAATATCTCTCAAATGTGTGTTTAAAATGAAAGATGAGCCTGTAGCTTTTCAGTAGTGCTTGCATCATTTTAAGAGATTAGCGTCATTAATTGCATGCTGTTATTGGAGGTAATTGTTTTGAACAAGCCAACATCTTATTCAGCATGGTAGCATTTTGTACACAAAGACTTCAATTTTGAATATTTTTTTCACTATGTCTAAGCAAAACCACCAGGGGTTTCAAGAAAAATCTGTAGAATGTTCTGCCTCTGACTCCAAAAGGTTTAACTACTTGAAATACATCGGTTTAAAGCGGGGGGTGGGGAGGGCGGGCGGAAAAAAGTCTTGCTTGTCTTAGGTTTAGATGCACTGATATCTGTAAATGCATATAGGTATTTCCCAACATATTACAGTGGTTTGCATTAATTCTTGGGTGTGGCATCAGAAAGTAGAGGAGTCAGAATTCAGTGTTAAGCTTAGAGGTCATTGAAATGTACACTGTTACTGATTGTAAGAGAGGCTACATTTTCATAAACAATTACCATTCTACATAAGTAAGTTGGTTAGCATATGCTAAGTTAAAATTATTCAGGGCTGTTATTTTGAATTAGAAGGTAGAAGGAAGTAGGAACTTGATAGTTCTCTGGACTGGCCCGGATTCAGTGTTGTTATAAACACAGTTATGCAAAAGATAGTAGCAGCAACTGTGCAAAGCCAAAACTCATGACAAGTTGGAGGATAAAATGTATTGTTCGGGTGTTTATTCTTCTGTGTCTTCAGAAACCCTCGTGTATAATCTGTATGTAAAATATTGTGATTGTTGAAAAAGCTAAACAAGTTAATATTTTGACACAAAATTGTGGAGGGATGTATATAACCTTAAAAAAGCTCTTCAGTCTTTCAAGCTTCTTTTTGCATACATAATGTAATTAAATAGAATTATCACAGTTACTATCAGGTTGATTATATATTTTGGCGCAGGTTAGTTCTGATATCTTTAATCTGTGGCTCTTTTAATCACCGTTCTGTCCATTTTTAAATTCTGGACAAACTTGCAGTTTTCATCCCTTATGATGATGTTTTACCTGTACATAGAGTTACTGGGCATAGTGGAGAATAAGCATTATTTATTTTTGAATCAAGCAGTGTCTTAACTGTTTTTCCTACCTTATATTTTGGTAATTGAAGAAACTGACTTACGGTCATGGTTCTAGTGAAAAACTGCTGGTAGTTGTACTAAAAGGAAGTAGATCCCTTCAATTGGTGGGAGTTATTAAACTGTTAATTTCAGTGGGTGTGCAGCACTGTTTAGAGTAAGAAGCTAATACTATTTTACCTGTTATTACCACTATGCTGTAGGGGATTCTATTTTAAAAAACAAAGAAACAAACAACCCCAAATCCTTACTTTCAGATAAAAGAATGCTTACTTGCATAGAAAATCTTTCAGCCTTTGTAAAGGGTTAGGAATATGTGGTTTGTGTAGTGAATGCCTGAAAAGAAAACATCTCTGATATATAGGCTGAAGTATTTCAGAAGTTGTGCTGTGTGCCAGGTATATGGTCAGTGCTGATTAGCTTATGGTATTTAAGACATCATGGGATTACTATAATGAAGGATAAGGAGCAACAGCTTATGTTAGATTTTTCAGATCCTCTAGTGAGAAGGATTTCATAACTATGTTTTAATCTAAGCTTTCAGAAGCATCCCTCTTAAACCCATACATTTTTCTTGTATTACTTCAGTTTGAACAACTTTTTTCTCTTCCATAATTCATTATCTTCTGCCTAGAACACTTTTCTCAGTTTGCTTTAAGAAAAAGTAATTTTTGTTGTCTTTATAATGCATTTCAGTAATACCTGCTTTATCGTAAAATGCTGACATCAGGATAGTATAACAGCATTTTTAGTTCTGGCACTAAGGTTACCAAAATTTCTCTGTATTCATGTAAGAATGCTGAGTTGCTTTGTGTTACAGTTGACTCAACAGAATTAGTAGGTAAAATATCCATAGGTCTAGTCCGAGGGAACGTGATGTTAGAGAATAGCTGTATTGTGTTCACTTTTAGGTACTGAAATTCATACTAGATGTTATTTTTATAGAGTTCTATGTTGTTCTAACGAAGGTGTCAAAACTGCTACCAAGTTCCCACAGTAGCATAGAACAAGATCCTGTCATCACTAGAGTAGGTTTTTTTTAAAAGTCCTCAAATAGATGTAATCAGCTTGCAGGCTTGCTTCTAAGAACTCTGCATATTCTTCAGGTATTTTGAAGTGGGTGTGCTATAATTCAGTTTTACATTCATTTGGTACTGTGAAGAAGTATGGATACAAGTCAGCATTCCAACATTGTACTGACAAATGTTGTGATTTTTAATCATAATCTACTAATTGGTCATTAGTGATTGATAGTGATGAAAATGGCGGTTATTATTTTTACACATCTAGAGCGATCTTGCCTTGAGCCTGTATAATTTTAAAGGATCGAATAACACATACCCTGCTTGTTACAACATCAGAGGTGTCTCCAGTAAATTGTACTGTGGCTGCTTTACTTAGCAACTAATGCATACACGCACGTTTGTTCAGATTTGTAAGAAATGACTTTCTGACATGTTTTTCTCTGTCTCTTTCTAGCTGAAGTGTTATCACAAAAAATACCGGTCAGCTACTCGTGATGTGGTTTTTCGCCTTCAGTTTCACACTGGAGCTATTCAAGGACATGGCCTGGTGTTTAGCAAAGAGGATTTGGACAATGCCAACAAAGGTACCTGCCCTCTGTGTTTGGCTGGATGCGTATTTGTGTGGGGGTGTACACTTGTGCCTTTGTACATGGTGATCATCTTCAGGATCTGTTTTTAAAAGGATTCTTGGATTTTTTTCCATCTGTACTTTTACAGAAAAGGGGACTGCTTTGTGTTAGTTAACTCATAGAATTTAACACAGGTAAACTCCTAGTGAGAAGAAACACTCTTCAAGTGCGTTAACTTGTCAAAATAATTCCTTATCGCTTTTTCTCACATTTGTAAAAAAACCTGACTTTTGTTTAAAATCGTAACTCTGCTAGTCACTATTACAGGAAATAAGATGAGCTAAGCCAATCCCTTTTTTGACTGATTAAAACTGTCACTAGGTCTGATACTGTGTTTGTGACCTAGTCTACTTGAGTATGGAGATCTTTTAATATGCTTCAGTATATCCAAAAACAGAGGCAAAGTTTTCAGACACATTTGAAAAAGTGTTGTGCTAATCTTTGTATTTTCCAAATTATTACTTCAGTTTTATTTTTATATTTATATGCAGGATTGGAACTCTCTCATCCTACATTAGCAGGAACCTAAAATCAAACATGTTTTCCTGCAACATATGGCTGAACAAAAGTTTTGTGGTCGAGTATTGCAGTATAGCCAATATAGAGAACAATTTTATTTTGCTTCTGGGTGTGTTTTTCTTGAAAAGCCAAAGCCAACCATGTCTGTCTAGAGAGGGGTTTGGGAACTGTACATCTCTTCTGCTTTTGACTGTTCTTGAGGTAAACAAAGCTCCAGCTGGCACTTCTGTGGCATTTTCTGGAGAATGTATGGGACAAAGAATGTGGCTCTTTTAGAAGAAAATGACTAAATTGCAAGTGACAATGGAATAGAAATGGGGTATATGTATAGCCTTGGAACTGCTTTCCTGGGAGATAGCCTGCTGAAATACTGCCCTTTGTTTTCAGATGACCGTTTCCCTGATTATGGCAAAGTGGAATTAGTGTTTTCAGGAACTCCAGAGAAGATTCAAGGTGAGTATACAGAAAAAAATATGCTGGGTTTGAAAATAAATTGACATGTGTGTTTAAAAAAAACCACAACCATCTTGTATTCCACTTCTCTTGTAGAAGATCTGAAATTCAACTATACTGTTAAAATATGCAATATAGTTACTGGTTTAAATTTGAAAAAATTAATGAAAACTCTCTATTTACGTCAGCATAAGAGTGAGCAGATTTTGTTTTAAGACTGTACCAGAACAGTTGCTGATGGCTAGCAGAAAACATTTGTATATCTGTGTAGAACATGCATAGCATACGTAGCTTGGCCCAGCATAAGTGACAGCAGTGGTCTATCCCATAACCTTCTTTGGATGTTGTCACAACTCATATTTGGTGAAGTTTGAACTGTCTTCAGTTTAGCATGAAGAGATAGAGCTGTAGTTTTGCTGGAAATGCTTCTGCTGTGAAGTTGGCTTGTAGATTATATACTATATGCCTCCACAATTCTATTGTAATATGTCTAAGATTGTAGATAATTATGACCTGGAATAAGAACTTAATATCAAGCTTTATACTGCAGTTTAATTCTGTTAGTGGATGCATTCTTACTCATTTTATGATGTCGTGAAAAGTATGAATTCTGCCTGAAACTGAATATAAATGAAATATTCGTAACTGTCTGTCTCATACATATTCCCATTTGGTGTCCTGTGAATTGCATGCTTTGCTGTCTTTTTTTTTTTTCAGCCCACCAATTTGATTACTTGGAAACTTGTAGTATCAGCTAGTAAGAAGTTGGATTCTATCCAGCTGAACATGAAGATCTCCCTTAGCCTGTAGAGAAAAACAGTCTTATAATTAAATTTGTCCAGCATGTTTGAAAGATTTCTGGATAGTAAATGCTTGAAGAGAGGCCAACTGATGTGTTTGAAAGAGGACCACATTTTTCAGGTCTCCCTTCCTTAGATGGCAAATCAGAGGTGTGTTTTAAAAGGCTCCAAGTTGTTGGAAAGTAAGGTTCTAAGTAATTGGAAATTTGTATTCAATTGCTATCTAAGGGATTAACTGGCTAGAAAAAAGACTTCACCTTTAAATATTTACTTACAGCTATTCCACATCTAAAAATATTATATAATCATAGAATAATTTCAGGTTATCTCTAATCCATATTCCTGCTGAAAGCAGGGTCATCTGTGAGATCAGACCAGGTTGCCCAGAGCTTTGTCCAGTCAAATCTTGAAAACCTCCAACGATGGAGACTTCACAACCTCAATGGGTAGACTGTTTCAATGTCCGAATGTCCTGACTGTGGATTTATATTTTCCTTATATTGACTCTAAACCTACCTAGATTTATGCATGTTCCTTGTTGTCCTTCTACCTTGCTCCCACCTGGCTCTGTCTCATCCATGGTCTTTGGCGGGCTGCTTTCAGATCCCCACCAAGACCATCTCATCTCCAGACTGAAGAAGCTGGTCCCTCAGCCTTTCCTCACAGGGCAAGTCCTTCAGTCCTGGCCATGCTAGTCACCCTCCTCTGAACCTGTTTCATTTTATTAGCATCTTTCTTGTATTGTGTAACTTGAAACTGGACACAATATTCTAGAACATAACAGACTGTGTTACAATTTTTAAGAAAGAATGCACTTGCCAAGAATGATAGAATCATAGAATAGTTTGGATTGGAAGGGACCTTCAAAGGTCATCTAGTCCAACCCCCCTGCAATGAACAGGGACATCTTCAACTAGATCAGGTTGCTCAGAGCCCTGTTCAGCCTGGCCTTGAATGTCTTCAGGGATGGGGCATCTACCACCTCTCTGGGCAACCTCTGCTAGTATTTTACCACACTCATTGTAAAAAATTTCTTCCTTATGTCTAGCCTGAATCTCCCTTCTTCTAGTTTAAAACCATTGCCCCTTGTCCTGTTGTAATAGGCCCTGTTAAAAAGTCTGTCCCAATCCCTCTTATAGCTTCCTTTTTTAAGTACTGAAAGGCTGTAATAAAGTCTCTCTGGAGCCATCTTCTCCAGGCTGAACAAGCCCAACTCTCTCAGCCTGTCCTTACAGGAGAGGTGTTCCAACCCTCTCATCATCTTGGTGGCCTCCTCTGGACCATCTCCAACAGGTCCATGTTTTTCCTGTGATGAGGGCTCCAGAGCTGGATGCCGTGCTCCAGGTGGGGTGTCACCAGAGCAGTGGGGCAGAGTCATCTCCCTCCACCTGCTGGCCACGTTCCTTTTGATGCTGCCCAATATACAATTGGCATTCTGGGCTCCAAGCACACGTTGCCAGCTCGTGTCCCATCTTTCATCCACCAGCACCCCCAAGTCCTTCTCCTCAGGGTTACTTCCAATCCTTTTATCCCCCGGCCTGTATTGATACTGGGGGTTACCCCAACCCAGGTGCAGGACCTTGCACTTGGCCTTGTGAGCCTCATGAAGTTTGCGTGGGCCCACTTCTCAAGCTTGCAAGAAGATGAGACACCTAAATATTTAGGTAACAAACTTGTTAAATATGCTTTGTGACAAACACCGTCACAGAAACTCTTTACGGGTGGCTTTTTTATGCCTGCATATAAAGGTACAGGACCATACCATTATTTTAACTTTCCCTGTTTTAAAAGTCACGGCATGTGCATGAGACTCTACTACTTTAGAACAATTTACAATAGGCCTTGCTTCTCCACACAGCCAAAGAGTTGATAAACAAGGGTTTCTTTGTTCCCTAATCTAGATAGAGGAACAAAGGCAGAAAGCCTAGTTCATTTGTATCAGAGTCCAAGCCAAGTCCAAGATCATGAGTTCTTGATGCCTGTGCTTTGCTTTTGAATCACTGGACCACACCTAAATGGTATACATTTAGAAGCAGAGTATTATCTTATGCCTTGTTAAGGGCACAAAAACATGGGTTACTGCTGAAAATTCCAGGTGTGTTTAGCAGCACCTACTTAAGTGCAGCCATACACATTAATGACAAAGCACCCAGTCTCAGGTTCTGCCAGGAGGCTGGAGAATGGATGAAATAGCATAGTTGGCCCCTTGGGGGAACTGGGAGGGACATGGAGTTGCAGTTTTCAGCTCTCCCTATTCATTTTTAGGGGTAATTTGCTCTGGCATCAGAATGATAATCTGTAACAAAGTCTTATATTATCGTTCTCTTAGTACCATATCTTCATAGATACTTGTGTTTTCATTCTGGAAAACCATTTGTTTTATCATGCCTGCCTATGGGGCTGGGTGGATCGTCTGTATTAGCTGTGTTCAGGGCTGATCCAAGTTATCAGAGCTTCATCATAATCAAAAAGCTCAAGATAAAATTCTCTGCTTGCACCTTCTGTAGTGAAACATAAGTTAAGCCTTTTTTTTTTTTTTTTTTTTTCAAAGCTGGTTTATATAGCCTTTCTTCCTCTACTGCTGCTTCTTATATTTCAGAATATGATATTGCAGTTTGCGGAGCAAAATTCTGTTAGAAGTCAGCATACATATGTGTGTCTATATCGTTACAAATGTGGCTATGATAATTTTTGGTCTCAAACAGATGTTTATGTTTTAGGATGTGAATACTTGCAAAATGACCATGGAGTGATGGTTGATTACAATACCTCAGACCCACTAATACGCTGGGATTCCTATGAAAATATGAGCCCTGATGGGGAAGGTGAGTAATTTGATTGCATAAGACCAAGGCAAACCTTTCACAACTGTTGCAGACAGAGCATTTGAAACGGAGGAAGGAGAGCTCATTGCCTTGAACCTAATGCTGCCTTACTGATTTGTTAAGTAGCTGTCTACCATTCCCTGTTCAGCTTTACTGGCTCTAATGGAAAGCAAGCTGTAGGAGTTATTTAAGAAAGATTGTTGTTAATGCAGTCAGTTGCACTGAGACACAACTGGTTGATAAGAGTTATTTCATCATTTGTAAATTTGCCTTTTTTTTTCTTTTGTTTTAAAACTTCTAGTTAGAGTACTGACATAGAGTATTATGAACAACTAAATGATGTGGTGAATTTGTAGCCTTTGATACTTACTATCTTACCCAGAGTGTTGTAGATGTGCTAGACTGTAAAGTTATGGATAAACAAACAGCAAAGGATGTGCCTATTTGCATACTTCCCCTCATAAATGTACCTGTTACCAAAATGCCCTTTTAATTCTTAGATTTTTCTTCTGTAGTCTGCTGATACATGCAGATGGTGAAAGCTTCCAGTATCTGCTTTCAGATTCTGACTTCCATGTGGATGTTTACCTGATGCTTTGGTTGAGTGAATGTTGTACTTTTAATGGATATATTAGTTTTCCCGTAAGGACTCAGAATGTCACACCTGCGTCTGCACACCTCAGTGCACTTGCAAGCCTGACATTATTGCAAGCAAAAACATGAGAGAAGGTATTGAATGGATGCCAGGTTCTTGTTTTTACAACTCTCCTGTTATGAAACGAGAGGTAGGGCTAGGATACTTAATTAGCTTCTCTCTAGGCTCAGTTTCCATTGATTTTTGTAATCTGGATTCGGCATTGACCATCTAGTGACTACCTTGCTGAGGGTTTTAGGGGCAGAGGCATGCTGGGAGCTTGATTTTTTTTCCACTGCACAACTCTTGTACAGCAGTATTTCCCCTAATCCACAACAGATTCCAATCTCCAGAAAACTAAGGGAAAATAGAGGATGGGAAGAGAGCGGTCATATGGCATGATTACATGGGGCAGGTAGGGCATTCTGTAGGGAGTCATCAGAGGTTTTATAGTTGGATAAGACCATGCAGTGTCTTTTTAGAAGGAGTAGCATTGAAGAGACTGAATCTTGGCTGAAAAAGATATCTTAATTTCTATCCAGGATGTTTCCATGTCATTTGGTTCCCGTTTTTCCCTGCATCCTTTTCCCACTCCTTTGTGTATACATATCCCTCAGCAAGCAAGCATTGTTATCAAGCATTTTTTAATTGCCAAGATAGATTGGATAGATGGATTTGATATTCCCATCCTCATGCATTTGGTCTAGGTCTTCTTTTACATAGGATTAGTAAACACCAGGACAGACTTCTCTTCGTGGTTTGTTACAGTGATTAAATGATGTGCTTTTGCATTAAAAAGGCAAGTCACATATACGGTGTGTGTTTCAGATCTGCACTTTGTTAAACTCGTAGCCTCATGTAGGAACTGGAGCTTTGTGAAATGAACAGGATTTGCTTTGTAGGTGTACATGTGTGGAATGATTATTTCCAAGCTGATGTATTACAATAGAAAATGAGAGGTAAACAAGAAAGCAGTATGTTTCTTTTGAAATCCTACACCTATTTGGCCCTGTTACCGAAAGGACAAAAGATGAAAGGACACGCAAAAAGAAAAATGTACCCAAAGTATCTTAGCTTGTTGGCATGATACAATATTGCAGACAGAAGCAATTGCCTTTTAAACAATCTTGAACCCTTTGATGGTAAAAAGGTTGTGTACATTTGTGTTGAATATAGGCCAGGCTTTGGACAGTTTGCTCTCTTGATATAGTTCCTTATCCCTTATTCATAACAGTATAGGTATTTTGACACTTGGAAAGCAATAAATTATTTTAATTTCTCGTCATACATACTATTTCTCTTCAGATGACTTGGGCAGTGTCTTTTGTATATTGTGCTTATGGTCCTCTGTAATAGACTGAAGACTTTATTAAATTTCTAATTCTAAGTTTGTATTGGATTTACTCCTTCCCAAGAGGTATATTAGCACAGAGACTGTTACATTGATGTAAAAGTATGTAGTCAAATGTAGGATTTGGAACCACAAGAATCAGAGGGTCTTCCTCCTGCCATGTACAAGTCTGAGAGTGTTGCCATTGGTTTTCTTGTGATTTTAAAGTCGTGGTACTCATTGAGTCTCGTGCGTACTTTGTGGGCTGGAAAGAACAGAAATGACATTTGATCTTGCTGAATACTCTCTATTTTTTGTCTTACCTTAAGGCATCACTTACCATACAATAGATGTGTATGGATTTACAAAGGTTACTCATTTGCTGCAAAATAGCAAGTTGACAACAAAGATATCCCACCTGTGGCCACAAATGAATAGTATCTTCTGTTATGTCAAGAGATTCGAATGTGTCCCAGTTCCTCTTGATAATAATGTTTTTCATTTTATAATTTGGGTATTGTAGTTCACATACTTTCAGCTGTAGTTCACCATCTGTCTTACTTTACTGTCATATGTGTGTCCTTTATATTTAGACTGATGCTGGGACTTGTGATAGTATTTTGGAAGTAGTTTGAAGTGAAGTGATGGACTGAACTAATATGGGCTTAGTAACTATTGCTATCATTAAAGACTAGTAAAAGCAATTATTGCTTGTAATTATGGCATTTGGATCAGGGAGAGTAGGGGTAGTGATAAATGAGGATGAAGTATTTTCTATGGGAACAGAAAGTTGAAAGAAACAAGTGATGCCTTCTCACTCTCTGATAAACTGTTCATATACTTTGTACTTACTGTTCTCTGTCTCTCTCTAATACTAAATGACAACTGGTTTGCAAAAAGGTCCCCTGACCTCAACCAGAGGGAAGAGGTAAATGGAAAAAAATTGACTTGTCTTTTGTTTTTTTTAGTTCTCAATGGTAATTTTCAGGATTATTCCAGATAGAGGATGAATCTACCTTTAAGGAATGACTCTGTCTTAAGACAATGACTGTAGGATAGATGTGACTGTGATGTTGTACTGCCATTTTTGTGTGCAGCATTCAGTTGTTTGAGAATACAAGATGTTTTGCCTTTTTTTTTTTTTTTTTAAATAAAGAAAACTGGTAAGCATAAAGATTATAGTTGGCCAAAACAGTATTTGTTTTAGTTTGACTGAATTCAGTAGACTGGCAGCAGAAATGCACCTGGTTCTTGTTCAGTGTTCCATTTTAAGGCGTTTATCTTATTTTAACAACCACTAAATCCCTCTGCACTATTTTGTCTGCCAGCTCTACAATCTGTGGAAAGAAAAAAACGTGTGCATGTTAGAAATTGCTAAGATGACAGGAGAGAGACTTTCAGCAAGTCTTTACAAGGCAGGAAAATAAATATCTTTCTCAGCAGAACCTCACTGTTTCCTGGCAAAGTGCTTAACAGTGTTTGATAATTAGAAAAGAAACAACTTTGGAAACAAAAGGATGTTTTTAATTCAAGCCAAATAGGGTAGGGCTGAGTGAATCCAAATTCCTGTATCTCGAGTGTGTTGCTTTACAAATTTTGTTGCCTTTTGTGACCACACCAATTAGTCAAAAATTGCCAAATATTTATAAATTGATTCACTCCTGCTCTTTTTCTTTTCATAAAGGGAAGTATCTGAGAAGTTTCTCCAGGTAGGCAATAACCAACTTTCTGGTATGCACGGATGTCATGTGATTAGATGGGATGTTTGACTTTTATTGAATTTTTTTCTCCTCTTTAACCCAAAGTAAATAGCTATTCAATAGGGAGGTGCCCTCTCATGTAGTTAAACACTCATTTTTGCAGAGGGCCCCTTCAGTGTTGGAAAACTCAAGGGCTGAGGCAAAACTGCTTGGCTTTGGTACTTTAAGAGGAATGCAGATGCCTACCAAAGAAAACAGTAGGTTTGATGCCATTTCTGGTGAGAGATACTGAAGGATAAATTGGTAGCAAAAAAATGATAATTCCAGCTTTTAGTCACCAGTTAGATGCCCTCTTCTTTGAGACAAAGAGTGATTTGTTAGAAGGTAAGCATAAAAAGGTGTCCTGCAACAATTTCCTCTCTATTTGACAGTAAAAATCAAAACATCTATAAAAAATAGAAAAATTTACACTATGAAATGCTGCCAGCTTGAAACAGGATCTGCAGCCCCTTGGAGTGTCTGCCTTTAATTATGTTTCTCTGAGGAAACTTGTGTCTTCTATTTCTTGAAGTTTTGTATGTTCTTTTAATATACATAGTTAGTCTTCTTACTCATGAGGCTGACAATGAGTTGGAGAGAAATTAATGTAAAAAATTTCCTTAGTATATCAGTAATATTGAATGCAAACATAGAATTACAAGGTTTCATTTCTACTTGTGCAGCCTACTTCTCCTCCTCCTCTAATACTTCATTAATTGTAACAGCATTGTGGATTAAATACATTTTTAGCTCAATATGTTAAGCACTAAATATAAGTTCTTGCAGGTGTTTTCAAGATTGTGGTTGATTAGCTGAGATTGCTCTGGACTGTAATATCTTAAGTTAATGTTTTGGGAGTTTGGTTTCTTGTGGTTGGTTTTGTGTGTATGGGGGGGTGGTTTGTTCTTGTTAAGAAAAAGAAAATTATAGTATTTTAGGTCAGTTAGGAGCTAATAGTTAAGTACAGTCAGGGGGCAGACTTTTGAAGAATTTACTGATTCAAAGTAACTTTTGGGGGCTCATTTTAAAAAACTATCTCTTAAGATATACTGAACATATTTTTCAAAGTCCTAGGAATTACATGCATTGTACTTGGTACACTGGAGCATTGGTTCAGATAGGTGCCATTTGTAAGCTAAGTACCAGAGAGGGACAGTTACACCAAAGAAGTGTTTTGGAAGTCTTATGTCTGAAAACAAGAACAGATTAGAAGCAGGGCTCCCTGAGCATGTAGTCTAGGCCACTGTGTCTTCCCATTAGTCACCTGCCTCTCACTGCCTGTACTTACCTTTCTCTTTTCTATGAGTTCCTTTGCCCTTAATTCTTTGTCACCTCCTATTTATATATTTCCCCCTAGTTTCTCTGCCTTTCGTTCTCTGAAGGTTGTTTGGGCACACTTGCCTCCACACCCCTTAGTATCAATGTTTTTAACAGTGCACAGGTTTCTTTGAAGCACAGGTTGCATATGTCAAATACTGCATATGTCAAAGCTACTGCAGAACCGATTATTTGCTTTCAAAAAAATACATTTTTTTATGTCCTCCAATTGATTTGTCCTGTCTCAGTAATAGACAATGCTGTTATCTTAAGGATGTTGTTCACTAGCCCTTTGTCAATGGCTTTCATTACACTTTCAGACCCAAAGACCATAGGGCAAAATTTGAGTGGTTTAATAAATGGTTATGGTACATTCAGATATATTTTGCATTCTATTTTTATAATAGTGCAAAAACCCTCTCTTATCAGTACAGGAGGATTCAGACAGTAAAAACTCTGAGGAAGGTGACAGATATGATTGTGGCTAGTGTTCTCCCTTCTCCTTACCATTTTCTATACATATCACCCAAAGGCTGTTATCTCAGGGCCATGTAACACTGCTTTTTCGAGCGAGTCTTTCTTCACTCAGCTTATTTGGGTTCCTGAGCAGGCTTGCATTTACCTTTTAGCATGTTCCTGTTTCTTAGTCATGTCAACTACAGTCTATGGTTGTTAATATTGTTAATTTAAACACTAATGTCCAAATCAATATCTCCTTCCATGTACAGATGCTACAGGAGAATCCTCTTCACCCAGTCTTACAATATGCTTAGTGACCCAGGTTGAACAAAGAGTCCTGAAAGGCAAACCTCTGTCACAGGTGTGTGTTCCTTCCCTGTACCTGCTTCCTGAACAACTCTTTTTCTCTCTTGTGAAGGCAATATGGCATCCGACCTGTTTAGCTTCATGAGACAGGGAAAAGTTACCTTTGTGATGGTGTCTCGGTATCTTCTTTTCCTGTAACATGTTACTCACTTGGGAGTAAAATTAGCATGGCAGCATCAGAGGTTGGAAGTGTAATTTTGCCCATCTTTTAAGATCATGCACCTTGCCTTTTTTGGCTAGATTCCTTTTCAAAGACTCTCTCCTTGTGGTTCTGCTTCAGAGTTTCAGCTGACCACTACATGATTTCCCTTCATAAGAAGACTAGTGATTTTTTGGTCTGATGTGCATTTTTTGGTGCACCTTTCTCCATTGGCAAGCATGCTTTATTGATTGGAAAGGCCTTTATGAGTTTCTGCTTACAGCTTGTGCAAAGTGTTTTGTTTTGTTACAGAGATGCTTTGGTCAGGAAGGCTTGGTTCTATAATGAGTGCTGTTTTTTGGAGGAGGCTTTTACCAGCAAATTGGGCATGTGTTACTGTTGGGATTATCCTGGAACTGTCCCTTTGCTGAGAGTCTGACATACTGATTACTGTAACATATGTGTTAGTTTCTGCCATTGAATACATATAGCAAGTACTGAAAAATGGAGGACTCTTCCTGGAAAGGTTTCTGTAACAAGCATCTTCTGCAAATAGTGATTCTCTTTAGTGAACCATAGAAAGATATATATAGAGGTTTTCCACCCCCCCCCCCCTTGCATGTGTTTCCAAAGTGGTGTTAATACTTGCACAACCACTTCATATATGTGCTGGTGTTTTATTTTTTTTTCTTGACTTGGGAAAATAACAAAATTAAAGACTAACCCTTCTGAGTCCCACAACTTTTGATTTCCATGTCTTATTTTTAAGTGCTACCTATTATATTCAGTAGTCTGTACAAAACAAAGCATACCACTCTAAGTGTCCTTTTAGCACTATAAACTGCAGGCGCTTCTGACAATAAAATGTGGTTTAATAAATGTCTCCAAACTGTGAGAGAGTAATTTTTTTTTAAGTGACCAACAGCAGAATATTAGCTGTACCAGTAACCATAGCAGCCTTTAGTGTAGTGAGCTGTCCTGTTCTACTAGTTTTTCAGTAGTACTTGGTAGATGGAAGCGAAGCTTTGCTAAAGGTAGTGCACTTGTTATTCATGGATCAATCCCAGAAAGCTGTTCTAGGAACCTCTACCCCTGCTCTGGAAGTGTCACTTGTTGAGTGTTAAACGTCCGTCTGTGATCCCCTCTATTTAAGGCTTGAGTTCTTTGCAAATATTTCCATGAACATCAGAGAGCTTTGGGTCAGACTGCTAAGCAATAAGGAGAAATTGAGTGATAGGGCAGACTTCAGATCTGCCTGTATATTGATGATGCCTCCTCTTGGTCCTGCTTTCAAACATGGACAGTGTCTGAGTGCTGAGGAAGAGCAGCTCATTCGAACTCATTCCGAACTAAACTGAAGGAGGCAACTTCTAGTAAGCAGAGGGAAGGTTTTTTGTCTTAACCCAGCCCTACTTCTTCTTGTGGATATCTTGTGTCCAACTGTGAAAGAAAAAGTTGCCTTACTAGAACTGTTCTCTCTGTTCCTGGGGTCCATCAATATATAAACATGTTGCCTGCTGAAAGGGCAAGAGGATTTTTCTTACTATGCACAGGTGGAAGCACGGTGGTATGCCTTCATCTGTGCATTTTCTGAGATGGCCTTGGGCACTGAGCTGTTTCTCAAGTACTGCATGCTAGACTATATCTCCAGTTCTTCATGTTCTATGTAATTTCTCTATCTTACTCTTGACCTTGAAGAATGTTTCCTAGTCCGATACCTGTTTCAGAGACTTGCCAGACTTCTGAAGCTCATCTTATGTTTCTGGCATCAAGCTATTCCTTGTGTTCCTTTTAGTGAATACACGTAAAATATTCTTTGTAGGATCAGCTTTTGTTCCTAAATCATATAGGCACATTAGAAATTTTCCACCAAAACTACATACTGTATTATGTTAGTGTATGCTTGTATTGAGCATTCATAGATCATCAAATCTCTTTTTGAGAAAGGTAAATACTACAATAATTATGATACAAGGTTGCTGTATATTACTTCTACTATTGCTCTAATACCTGAACATAAACAACAGTTCTCTTGAGTCCCAGAGCAAAACCGTTTAATTAGTAAGTTAGGAAATCGAAGACGTCTGCTAAATGTATCTGAGCCTCAGCTTCCCTTTCCAATATGTGGACTTGTTTAGAAACACCTGCAGATCAGTTTATTGAAAACACCATAGGGAGGTGGAACAATTTTATTAATAATGGTAATACTATTAAATTACACATTCCGTACTCAACAGAAAGAATAAATTTATGTTACTGTGCTCCTTTATAGTTTTCAGCAACCATATAGAGTCATCAGTGTTTTTCTGTTGCTTCACATTTAATGACCATAACTGATTTTTACTAGAAGCCTAACAGTATAGTAGGAGAAAACTAATGACTCAAGGTGAATGTGTTCCAGCTGTAAGGAAGAATAATCATGAATTCTGAACCTTAACATTTGGATTATACATGTGTGAATTAATGGCATGTTCCTGAAGATGGGCTTTGTTTTTGGAATAAATGGAAGGAAATAGTTTCACATAGTTCAGTGACTCTGTAATGCCCTTAAACTTTGCTTAGTATTTTGTACCTGTGGTGATGTTTTCTCTACCATGATGTTTTGTTATTCTTTTCCTGGTTATCCAAGCACAAGCTACTTCAAACTAAGTCTGTGGTTAAATGACTGAGAAGAGTTTGCAGACCTAAAATCAAAATGACACAACAGATACTAGCTCCTGTATATTTGGTTGCAGTAATAAATGTATCAGTCTATTCTTTGTACTTTGGATTGTGGCACAGGTATTATTTTATATTGTTCCCAGGTGGGCAAAAGTGTGACTACATGTTACAGCAGTATTCTAAGGGTGAATCTGTGCTGGCTGGCTGGATAGCAGCCAGCTGCTGGTCTAGAAGCTGCGCTTTCTGGAGCAGTTTTATCTTACGCCAGAGTACTTGTAAAATCATTGAAGTAGAGATGTGATCCATTTGAATGGTTGGGAAATATACTAACGTAGCACTTGCACAACATAAAGATTCTGTAGGATCGCAGATGCCCTCTCCTTTGTTTCTCAAAATATTCAGGGCTTAATGATCTCATGTGAGCCTGATAGTCCTGCTTGTTAGCATTTTGCCAACAGCAGCCCTCTCAGTAGATTGCTTTTCAGAGTGTTTGTTCACTTCTTGGTTTTGTGATACATGCCTTGTTTTCTTCAGCCTCCTTTATTTTCCTGTTAGAGTCAAGGACTTGAGCAGCTTAGCAAAAGAAACGGCTGCCTGGTGACTTAACTACTATTTCATGTTAGAAAACTAGTGATTTAAAATGGAAGGCATATATGAACATCAGGATTTGCTTGAATCTCTTGGTTAGTCAGGGGAAGGAAAAACAGTGGTAGAAGATTACTTCTTATCTTTTTGCTTTCTTTCCAGCCCATTCTGTTATCATTGAATTGTAATTTTCTAAAAACTCTCTCTAGAATGTAATCATGTACTGTGAGATGAATGTTTATGAGTCAGGAATTGATCTCACAGATTGGGACGAATTTACCGAATCAGGACCTACTTTTTGTAACACAGTTTGAGAGTTGCACTAAATGCAGTTTTAGGTCTCCAGATTGTAGAAGGCATCATGATTGGACAATGCAAAGGTCTAAGACGATATGGATTCACAATGCTGATCCATGTCTTATTCCCCAAACTTGTGATCAGTTCATTCTTTGCCGCTGTGTTCAGACCAGGTGTCATCTGTACTCACAACAGTCAACATAGAAGTTTTGAAGAGATATCTTGTAGCCTGGGTTACAGAATTTAAATGTTAATTTAAATAAATACCTGAATTGGACCACACTGGCACATTCAGTAATCTGATAGTCCTCAGATGTGAGTACATGCACACAACGAGAGGTACCCAGTACTGCAAAAGGTGATGTGTTGCATGAAGCCTGGAACTGATCACAGAGGAAGCATCAGCAAAACTGGTTGAGCGATAATGGTTTGAGAATATATTTCTAAACACATCCATGGCTAGTTTTAACTTGTAGTTACACAGGGTTTGAGTTCCCAAAGCATTACTGCAATGATTGTGTGGAGCACCACTAAGGCTGTGTAGAACAATAAAATTTCAGCAGCATGGTGATCTGTCTGAATGAATCTGTTGCACATAAACTATCCACAGGATAAGTTGATTTATGCAGAGCTGTTATTATCTTGTCCAGGTTTCTTGTGATTACCTAGGTAGTGCAGGTGTTGGTGTTGAGCCTCATCCTACACTGAAGCGTGCTGAGTGCTACTGTAATGGTCCAAGATCACCAGCATGCACATGCACTGTGGGTTTAAAAAGGAGTAAAAGAGGCCTGCAATTCAAGCAAGGAATACAATTGGGTTTTTTTTTCATACAGAACCAAAATGTAGTGAGACCAGAACTAAATTTGCACCTTAAGTGAAACTCACCAGTTTACGCTGAGAGTTTTGAACATACCTTTTTGTTTCTTTTCATATCTTTGAGGCAGATGCTGGAATTTTCCAGCTTACAAGTAATTCTGCATCATCCCAGAGGAAAGAGCCAGTTCACTGGTTCTGGGAAAGTATTGCTGACATAGCTTGTGCTGTGTGATTTATATCCTATCAGAGTCCTGATGACTGGTTTCATGTGCAGCCATTTACTGATTTGCAGGAACAGCAACTCGAGAACAGAAAAGTCTGTACTTTCTGAATTAGATTTGAACACAACTTCTAACTCTCTCATAAGCAATGAGCAGTTAAATGTATTTTGTGAATGCTGTTGCATTCACTTTTATCCTTTGTTCAACCGAGAAGTCATTAAAGTCTCGACAGTCCCCAAAATAGAAAGTGAGTGTTGCCTAGGGACATGTCTGTCTAGTGGTGTTGCATGCGTACATTTGCAGTAATGTTTAAAACAAAAGTTCACGGGCTGCTGTGTAGTGGGTTACAGCTGTTAATAAAGGAGGAAATCACAGGCTCACTCCCCTTAGTTCGAGCTGATTTATTCCAGAGACAGAGGAGTCAAAGCCTGCTGGGGTTTGAGGGCCTGAGAGCAGCAACTGCTACATAAAATAAGTGTTACTACTGCAGGACTTCCAGAAAACTCTTCTTGCTTGAGAACTCCATTAATATACGAATTCGTGAAAATGTGGATGAGAGCGTCTAACCTGATTGTTCAGTGTGGAGAACTGAAAATCGTTTTCTGAAGGCTGTTTGTTTTAGGAAAAAGACATCAAAAGTAAGCAATCATAAGTGTGTGGCTAAATGATCTGGGAGCTGAAACTCACTCGGCTTCATTTGGATGTTGAAACAGACTGAGAAAAGAACCACTGGAAGGAAATAGCTTGTAGACTGAATTACCTTTTCAGGCAATACATTTCCCCTCCTCCCTGGCTCCAGGAGCTCAGAATTTCATTGAATGTGATTGTCCCCTCAGGCTCCTCCTTCGTGTTTACATTTTCATTGCTTTTTCTGGCTGATACAAGTCTCATGCTTCTTAAGCAAGACCATTTACCTCCAGGAGCAGGAACAGCAGCTGCAGCTCAAACAGCAGGAGTAGAAGACATTCGCCTTCTTAGGCTGAGGTGTTTGCCCTAACTCTGGCTTTCCTCTGTGCAGGGTTTTGCTTAGAGAATATTAGCTGATTTAAATGAGCCAATGGTTGACTGTTGCAGAAAGTTCCTGATCGTGCCTAGTAAAGAGGTAAGAAACTTTGTTGTGGTTCAAGAGCTGGAAATACAAACTGTGTGTATTTCTGTATGAATTTTATAGGAACTATATGGGAAGAGTTTGCAAGGAATGAGGGCTTGTGTTTGTTAGGGAGGGAGAAAGGAAAAGACAAGCACACATAAAAAGATTTAACTTTGAAGGAATGCAGCTCTGGACTTGTCCAGGTTTGCCTGAAGGTAGAAATATTTATTTATTGGGTTGAAAAAAATAATCCAGATCTCCTGTAAAGTTTCTTGCTGCAACATGAACTAGGGTATGGTGTGCAAAGGTTTGTGCATTTGCAGCCTTCTTTTTGTTCAGGTGGACTGGGTCAGAACGGCTCTTGCTGAATTTGTGATATATGTGTTTACCTAGCCGGCTTGCATTTATATTTGTTTTCACAAGTGGTGAATGGACAGGGGGTAGATGTGGGGACAAGTCAAAAGGCTGAAACATCTTTTTAACTCACAAGCCTGCATTTGGCTATTTGGATTTCAAGGAGGGAAGTGCCAGGAAACACACAGGCTTGGAAGGAAGCCACTGAATTTGGTATGTGTTGGTATTTCAGCTCCTAATTTTTATATAAGTTGTTCTTTGTGTATTAGGTGTGGGAGTGAAAATACACACATACCCTTTGCTCTGAGGCTTTCATTTATAAGAGAGTCCCTGATACTGGGGTGTGTGTGTGTGCAATTCAGATTCAGTGTGGGAATTTTGTCAGACTTCAGCCTGCGCAGTTGAGGGAGTTGGAATAGCTCCTGGTAAGGGACGTCAGACTGAAAGAAAGTGAGCCCTTTGGATTGGTCAACTAAATTCCAGCATTACTTAGGTCTCCACCGTTGTGAACCTCCCTTGTTTTTTGACAGCTGTGTTACTCCCGCATTTTATAGAGTGTTGCTTCCTCGGAAAAAATGAGAGCAGGGATTGAGTTATGCATTGAGAGGAGGTATCAAATGCATAAAACTTCTTCAGTACCATTACTTAACAAGGCGCACAAATAAAATTGTGCATTGCTAGTATATTTTTAATTTTCTTAGGTCAAAAATGTTCCCTGCCTATATTCATAGCTTCACTTTTCCAATTAAGTTGGTTACCACTTTTTTTGGCGAAAACGTGAAGACCAGAGTAAAGTGAAGTCCAAAAGTCTTAGTGCAGAGGTATTAAAAAAGCTATGGTTTAGAAAAAGGTAGAATAGGAAATGAAGGTGTTACATAATATGAGAACTACTTCAAAACTTTGTATTTTGAAGGTTTCTAGATTTTTGAGTAGTTCACTTGTCCTGGTTTCATGAACAAATGAACCATATATATAGTTTAAATATATATACGTATATATATAATATATATAGTTTATATAGAGACCATATATATGTGTATATATATATATATAAAATAGTGTACATACGTATATTTTATATGCATATATGTTTGCATGTTCTCTACTATGATGTCATTGAACCTTTGGAGACAGATATGTACTGTTTTAAATGGGAAAAATTACCACAAATCTAAGTATTCCTGGGATTACTCTGGTACAGAAACATATCTTGGGGTGCCCAGTTTAACATTTAGGTGAAACCACTGATGTATACATGTGCTCTATAAATGCTGACTCTGTCTGCAGAGTGTGATACTGTATATGTATGACCCCCCAGCAGAAATGCTATATTTTAAAACAAAATTATGATCATTTCCTCATACAGCGTTTCATATTCCTGCTAAACCAACTTAGGAGGGGAAGAAAAACCTAGGTAGTGTTTATTTTTTTTACCTCAACTAAGTTGTGTTCTTTCCACTGGACTTGCAGTGACAAATCTTACATAAGTCTGAGGTGAAACAAAATTCCTAATACTGTCAGCATCACACATCAGAATTTTTTTAATCGTTACTGGGTAATTACCTTTAAGTGCTTGTCATCATTAAAAAAAAAAAAAAAATCTAAGAATGCTTTGCTACAACTGTGCAAATTTGAAATTCATTTTTATATGTTATGTGCAATGTATTGCGTTTCATGATCAGGAGATGCAAGTTTAAATATCCAGAGTGCGTAGGAGTAGCTGGATTTTTGTTTAGCTGTGAGTCTCATTCTTTCTCATCTGTTTATAAGGTAGAAAGATAGGGTTTTTATGATTATTTGAGGTTTCTAAAAAAGGCAGCTACCTACTAGAGCAAAATGGTCTGGTTGCAAGTAAATTGTTTTATCCCACAACTGAAGGTGTTTCCTTGTGAAGTCTAACAATACTGTATTCACCTTTAAGTTCACAGCTAAAAGTCAGCTGGTCCCAAACATTTCTGTTTCTCGCTTCGCTCGTAGACAGATAACATAATATGACTCCTCAAGTTCTAGCATAAATATCAAAAGCAGTGTCTGTTAGGCTCACCATTCTACTTTTGATTAGTGTGATCCCTGTTTGGGGAGCCAATACTTTGAGAAATTGCTTTAGGGATTTTTGAAGCTTGGCAGTGAGATATTTAAGTAGGACATCTAGATCCCACACTTTACTGATCAGATTTTCCTTGTGCAGCTTAAATCCCTTTTTTATATAGCCAGATGCTCACTTTAAATAGTTATTGCAGGACTGGGAATCCTGGTCAATAGCTTGCTCTTCTAGTCGAGTTCTTGGTTTTCCTTTCATGTATATTTCCCTCCAACTAGATACTCTACATTTATCAGATAATAATGCAGGGTGTATACAATATTTCAAGCTGCTAGTTTCTTTCATTGTGAAGTTCATCTTAATAAGTGGTATGTTGTTGTTTTGGTTATGAACACAGGCTGACACTGAATAAGACAGTACTCATGTCCACAACTGTTCAGACTTTGTAATCCACTGGCATTCCGTGTATCATCAAATCATGAGGTAACAGTGTGAGACACTGAATGCCACAAAACCTAGTTGCCCATTTTATGGTGCCAAAATATTTCATAGATATGCTATTATGCTTAGATTGCCCCTTCTGCCATGATGTTCAGTTCTGACAGGGCTGTGTGATTCATTAGTACATGTGGTAACTGGGAAGCCCAGGCAGGTCACAGTCATTGGTTGCTTATACAAAGCGGTTCTTAGCAGAAACTCAGATTTCAGAGATTTTATTTTTAACAGGGGCTATACTGTAGCAAAAACATGGTTACTGCTGCTGAAGCTTCAGATCAGATTTACTGAGTTTCCCCATTTAAAAAAAAAAAAAAAAAAAAAGTGTGTGTGTGTGGGGGGGGAAGATGTTTCCATATACAGACTCATGAACATATACAGACTTGTGCATGTAAGCATTCCTCTCCTGACCATGAACCTTTCCTCTCTTAAATTTGCTGCATCTGTTATAACCAATTTTTGTGTTGGGTCATCCTGAGCCAAACCCTATGAGAAGTCCCAGAGAGACACTTGTCATTCCCAGTAGTATCTATCTATCAATCAAGCTTCAAATGAGTATAGAAGCCATTCTTCAGTGTAGTAGAGATCTGTACTTCTAAGTATTTTTGAAAATATCTATTTGCAAAAAAAAAAAAAGACATTTCCATTCATCTACATGACAGGTGAGGGGAGGGAGAAATTCCTCTAGCAAAATTTTTCTTCCTTTCATCTGATTTACTTGTCTAAAACATTCCTACAGCCTTCCTTGACACTTACCAGTTAACACTACCTGTTCAGAGAAATCATCTGAGAGTTAAAAGGCAGACATTTAACTTGCACATTTATCAGGAAAATATGTTTTTAAATTTACTTAAGACATCTCAGAATTCTGAAGTAGTGTAAGTTCAGGCTTTTTACTATGGCACAAATGCAATATGAAAAGGGACAGTCTCTAAGAAATGTAAGTTGTTCAGAATTTGAAAAAAAACAAAACAAAACTCCAACAAGCTTTTGAATGTTGTAAAGCTATTGTATCCAGTCCAAAGTCTGATCAAAAGAAGCATCTGAGTGCTCTAGTTTGCACACTTAATGGGTAAGCTGCAAGCAAAGATCATAAGCGACCAAAACCCCATCTTCTTCTGAAAGCTGTTTTCATCTTTATATCCAATGGTGCTAGTTCTTAACACCATTAAAAATACATTGATGAGTTATTTTTGCACAATTTCCAATTTTTGTGTAGAGATACAGTACAGATTTAAAAAACGACGATGACAACAAAAGCCGAGAAGCCAAACCAAACCAACAAAACCTGTCTTAAAAAGCTTTCTTTGTTTCAAATGGAAACATAGAGTGGAGATGAGCAATTCTTGAGATTTAAAGTCCACTTCTGTGACTGTAGTTTTGTTGTTCACATTTCATTTTCTGTTGTGGTTGGTGTGTTTTGGTGGCTTGCTTTTTGTTGTTATTGGTTTTGGTAGGTTTTTTTTTGCTTGTTTGGTTTGGTTTTTTTGCTAATGAAATGGCATAATTTTAAATAGTGATGCTACTGACAAGCTGAACTCATGTCTCTTTTTTTCAGAATGGAAGCTGTACACTTCACTATTTGGGAGACTCCCAAATGATTTGTGGTTGCTCAGCATTCTGGGCAACATGCAGAATAAATTTGATAATTTTGTATTAGTGGAAGATGTGCTGGGCTGGGTTGTCTCTGAACCTTACAGAGCACACATGTGCAAAACCCTTGGGTCAGTAGTCCACTGGCAGTCTGTCCATCTTCTTGCCTGTATGCCTGTTTCTATGCTTGGATGGCACTGTGTGATGATACAGGAAGGGCTAATGGAAGAAAAAGCACAAAGGTTTTCCATTACTGCTGTGGCTGCGCTTGAGAATTAGATTTTGTACTTAACAATTCTGTATGGCAAACCAAATCTGCATGCTAGAATGTTTCATCCGATGTGAGACAGTTATGGCTGACAAGTATGTTTGAAAGATTTACAACACTGTGCCTAGCTTTGGGTAACAGAAAAGTCAGACAGGAAGAGTTCTTAATGGTTCAAGTGTACTAGTCCTGTATTTGCTTAGCTGCATTCCAGTTCAGACCTGTAACCTCTTCATGTCTATTTTGTGTCAGGATATTCAAATATTCAAAACACAGCAGTTTTGTATTCTTTTTTTTTTTTTTTTTCCCTAGTTTTTAAACTCTAAGCACACAGAAAAGAAAACAAGTCATATAATACTTACTTGTAGTGTGGTATTTTTTTGTTTTGTTTTGATTTTTCTTGTTTAGTTTTTGCAATGTATTGCAGTAACTGTATTAAATAATTCCACGTGAAACGCCAAGTGTGCTTCACTGCCCTAGCAATAGTGAGAACTTAGAGAAATCACAGCATAAGAGAGGTTGAGAAACCATTGATTGGATATATTTTCCTTAGATATGGTATCTTTTTTCATAAGTATTTTTTTTAGATATGTGTACACAGACATTCAACCTCATGCATAGAAGCTCTTTCCACCATGAGATTTGCACATCATAAACTTCAGCAAACTTCTAACAGTTTGCCGATAGAGAAATTCTACAGCAAGAGGAATTGTTTTCTTTTTTCCCTATCCTGATGACTTGTTCTAAAAAGGAGTATTTTGGTCTATTGCCTGTACTCTTTTTAAAATCAACATCAGGCAAGTACCTAAGTCCTTAAAGAGTAAAAAGTTTTCCTTTATTATTAGCTGAAATTTTTAAAACTTACCATATAACCTCCAGTGGGTAAGTATTTTAACTGATGGAAACTTGGCAGTGTGTCCCATAATTAAGGCTTTTTCCAACCAGACCACTTTTCTTGCCATTATAAACCAATGAATTCATTGCCATCATGGGTACAATTTCTGAATAATGCTTTTTCTAAAATGGTATTGCTTAGAAAAGCTTCCTAGTTGAGGAGCTTCACGATCACAATGCCATCATAAGTACATTTTGAAAGTGTATGGTAAAGCTGATGCTGCAATGCGTTGGGGTCTCCATGGCTCTTTTGATTCTGGAACTGCCACAGATGTAGACTAAAAGCTGTTTTTAGCTTTGACAAAAATCTGCCTGTTCCTAAATTGTAATGGACTACTTTTCTTATTATCAAACAATTCTCAAACTATGCGTAGGAAAAGTTAATTAGAAACTTTTGCTTAATATGAATGTTTTTGTAAAGGAGCATCAAATCCCTTGAAAGTAGAACTTCTCGCTTTACTTTCTTGGTTTTGTGGACAGTAGAAATATTTACTCCTGAAGCTTTTCATAAGAAAAAGAACTAATGGTGTTAATTTTCAGCATTGGGTAAGAGCCCAGTACCCATACTCAACCTCAGGTTGGTCTAACCTGTGTGATGTGTATGGGAGTTGGACAAACAAGTCCAATAAACGATCTTAAAGCCGCAAAAGGCATATTCTTGTTTCTTCTCTTTGGTCTATATGTCAAGGAGAGCTTTAAAAGCTCTGACCGGCAGAGGTAGGAAAAAGTTGGATAAAATAAGCTGGATTCAAATAAGCCCTTGACCTTTTAAAATGTTCCAGAGGGAAACCACTGTATTCAGTGTTCTGTGGTTTTATCTATTAACAGTGTTGGTAGTACTGAAATAATATGGAAGAGATTATTCTCGCAGTAGTATTTTTAACTCCAGTGGATTTTATTTTTTTTTTACTTCCTGTTTGTCTATAAAAATCTGCTCAAGTTTGTGTTCTTGAGATTTTTTTCAACAAATCTAATTACCTATTTTGTATGTATTTCATATTTGTTATTGTTGAGTACCTATTTTTCGTGATTCCTGTTAGAAGTAAAACATAGTATCTAAAGTATTACCTATGTGATAAATCATGTAGAAGTATGCATATAAGAGACAATTCTAAGGCTGAGATTTTAGTCACTAACTTGTGATTCCCTTGACTTTCTCCTGTATGTTTTGCCTTTATTGTGGTGAACAGAGCCAAATTGTGTTGGCAGCTGGTCACGGCTGGTCTTCCTCAGGATTCAGTATTGGGTCCAGTTCTGTTCAATCTCTTTATCAATTATCTGGATGAGGGGATTGAGTGCACCCTTACTAAGTTTGCAGATGACACCAAATTGTGTGAGAGTGTTGGTCTGCTGGAGGGTAGGATTGGCCATACAGAGGGATCTGGACTGGCTGGATCATTAGGCTGAGGCCAGTTGTATGAGGTTCAACAAGGCCAGGTGCTGTGTCCTGCACTTGGATCACAACAACCCCAGGCAGTGCTACAGGCTAGGGGAAGAGTGGCTGGAAAACTGCCTGGCTGAAAAGGATCTGGGGGTGTTGATGAACAGCCAGCTGAATATGAACCAGCAGTGTGCCCAAGTGGCCAAAAAGGCCAACAGCATCGTGGCTTGTATCAGGAATAGTGTGGCCAGCAGGACTAGAAGAGAGATTGTGCCCCTGAACTCAGCACTGGTGAGGCCACACCCTGAATCCTGTGTTCAGATAAGGGCAATGAAGCTGGTGAGGGGCCTGGAGCACAAGTCTGATGAGGAGCAATTGTGGGAACTGGGGCTGTTTATCCTGGAGAACAGGAGGCTGAGGGGAGACATTATCACTCTCTACAGCTACCCGAAAGGAGGTTGTAGCATGGAGGGTGTTGGTCTCTTCTCCCAGGTAGCAAGGGATAGAACAAGAGGAAACGGCCTCAAGTTGCACTAGGGGAGGTTCAGATTGGATATTAGGAAAAAATTCTTCATGGAAGGGGTTGTCAGGCATTGGAACAGGCTGTCCAGGGAAGGGGTGGAGTCACCATCCCTGGGGGTGTTTAAAAGGCATTTATAGATGAGGTTCTTAGGGACATGTTTTAGTGCCAGAGTTAGGTTAATGGTTGTACTTGATGATCCTGAGGATCTTTTCCAAACAAAATGATTCTATGATTAATTCTTGCTGATTATTGAAAGGAAATAATGAAGATGGGCTGGTGGTTGTAACATGAGAGAAAATCAATATATCAGATTAAAAAATACAGGATGTGTGCCTGGAAATAGCAAGAAGCAGCAGGGTACATGGATGCCAGTAACAGTTCTAGGATCAAAAGCAATATAGTCACTTAAGTGAAGCCCTCCACTGGTTATGCATACACTTTAGTTGAGTGAGTACCTCGGAGATCAGAAATTGAGGTTCTTCCCATCATTGATGGAGGAGTTATTTTTTTATTTCTAAGGGATTATGGCCTTGCTTCTTAAAATTGAAACTTGAAGTGCATACCAGATCCTCCACACCTGTATAGAAATTTCATAGTCTAACACTTCCTTGTGCATGCCTTTGTGAAGAGGCCTTACATATTGTTGCACAGACTGCAGCTCTGATTGAAAGCCTGTTTTTTCCTTGCACCACCAAGAAAAGGAGCAAATGATTCTTTGTAGTCTAGTTAGACTATCAAGTAGAAATGGATGAACTGGTATTGCATGATTTATGTTCAAGGCAAGTATTGCTGGCAGGTTCCTACCATTCTTGCTCTAAATGGAATGCACGGTAGCAGCCTCTCAAATTTCTAGCGCTCTGATTCTTCAAATTAGTACGAAGAGTTTGTGGAGCCATAAACATGCATTCAAAATGGAAAAAAGAGGGAACTGTTTTTGGTCTTGAGCTATGAAAGGCATGTTATGTTTCTGTCAAGAAACCTGTTACAAATTGAAACATGAGAGAAGTTAATACTATTGGTTGATACTATATTTGTAGAGCAAATTTAGTTTTGCAGTAACAATACCATTAGTATTAGCAGTACTTCTGTCATGTGGTACAACACCAGCCAAAGCCCTTATGTAATGCCTTGTCCTTTTCTCTCCCTTTCCTTCTTGCTTATCTTTCCACAGTGCTGCATACCCAAGGTCCCATTGATGGCAGTCTGTACGCAAAAGTGAGAAAGAAGAGCTCTTCAGACAGCAGCATCCCTGGTGTTGCTCAGGGTGTTCCCGTGACTGGCAGTCCTGATCATAGTGATCATACCCTGTCTGTCAGCAGTGATTCAGGACACTCAACAGCTTCCATCAGGACAGACAAGACTGAGGAACACCTTGGGCCAGGAGTCAAACGGGGTCTGAGCCTACAAGAAAAGGCTGAACTGAACCAGTTACTTAGTGGCTTTGGTCTGGAGGATCCTGTCAGCACCACCAAGGATATGACTGATGTTCGAAGCAAGTACAGTGGAACTCACCACATAGTCCCAGCTCAAGTTCATGTGAATGGAGACACCAAACTGAAGGACAGGGAGACCGATATTCTGGATGACGAAATGCCTAATCATGACCTTCACAGTGTGGACAGCATTGGGACTTTGTCTTCCTCTGAAGGGCAACACTCCACCCACTTAGGGAACTTTAGTTGTCACAAAAGCAGTCAGAACTCACTTCTTTCAGATGGCTTTGGAAGTAACACTGGGGAAGAGCATCACAATGCTTTTGCTCCAGACCTGGGAATTGGTGTGGATCCCCTCTATGAGAGATCATTTGGAAGCACTGAACCAAAGTCAACTCGGCAATTGCAACGGAATCCCTGTACCTCACCCCAGCCTCAAGCCTATGGCCCAAACAACTACTCTACTCAGACCTGGGTACGCCAGCAGCAGATGGTCACTCACCAATACGGTTTTGCACCAGAGAATGAAATCAGGGTCGGCATTCATAACACTGTGGGGAGTGTCCAGAGCCAGGCCCAAGTCCCGGACACCCCAACACGTGGTTCCAGCAGCAGAGATGCTGTGCAAAGGGGCCTGGGAAGCATGCCATGTGCTGCTGAAGCTGCAGAACATGCCAGTGCTGAGACTGTAAAGTCAAGGCCAGTGCCTCAGAGGGAAACAAATGCCCTGGATCGAGGACAGAACTCGGATGACTTGCCAGCTTCTCCAACTTTGGATATTGATCAGTCTATTGAGCAACTGAACAGGCTTATCTTGGAGTTAGACCCTACATTTGAACCTATCCCGACCCGCATTAACACTGTCCCCAGGGACAGAAATCAAGTAAATGGCTTCACCAGCCTTGATGTAGATGTTGAAGGTCTTGGCAGGAGTCCTGGCTTCCATGATAAATTAGAGGTCACAAACAGGAATCCTTCCCGGCATGGTAAGATGTTGTAGTACTTTCTGAATGTAATGCTTTTCCTAGCACTTTTGTGTTCTTGATATGGTACGGCAGGACGTCAGGCCATGACTTAAAACTTTCAGGATGATTTTCAAGGGATTATTTCTCATACCCTCTTTATATAACCATTCAGAAATTATGGAATCAAACTGATGTAAGATAAGTGCATTTTGCAGGTACTTGTTTTTTGCTTGAAAAATGTACTGTTCAGCATATTCTTACCTGTTATAGATCATCAGTTGTTTTTTTAGATGCTGTAAGTGTAAATGATACGGGAGCAGAATTCCTACAGTTCCTACATTGAGACATTTTTAGAAGACATCTGTAGTGAAATGGCTTATGATTTATGATTATTTTTTTATTATCGTGATTTTTTATTATTTCCACATAAAGTGGGAGAAAAAGCTTCAACAATTTTATCTTCAATTTCAGTGTAATGCTGCTGGCATTAAATTTCTATACAGTATTTTCATAAATGTAGTATTTTCCAGTAAAGTATTTTAAAACATACTCTTTCTTAAACTTCTTTCTTTTTAAAAATTCAGAAGTCACAGTGCTTGCTTGTTATTTCTGGCTCTGAAGTGACTGCAGAAATCAACCGGTGGAATTTGTTTAGCAACACTTGCTGACTACATTGCTTAAGTAATGCTACTACAGCTAGCAGCTTTGCAAAACGATGAGCAGTCTGTCTCTGCTTAAGTCCACTGAAACCTTTCATTAATGCTGTTACTAAAATTTGTGATAAACAGACTCTTGCTGTCATGTTTGAAAATTCTGTGTGGTCTAATTACTCTGGCAGAACATATCCCCTTGTTTTCCTTTTCTCATTTCCCTCATCTTCTTCTCCCTCTTCCTGCGTCCAGTTTTGGTGCAATGAAAGACTTGCTTGTGTCTTCAGGATGTGATTCAGTATCAGCCAGCATGCCAGAACAATTGTCTGTGGCCTCATTGGACACAAGCTTCAACTCAAGCCCAGTTGGATATGCCAAACCATTCAATTATGACTGTGCCCAACTAGTGTGTTGTTTCCTTTAATGTGCAGGCCTACGTGATCAAGGATAGTGATTCTTGTAGAGAAAGTGAAATCACAATTTTGTGTTCAGGACAGTAACCGAGGACTAAAGATGTCCAGAAAACCATGATGAATATACATGAGCTGCTTTGCTGTTTGTTTGTTTTTAATACACGGTATGCATTTTGTAGCTCTTACAGGATTAAATTCATTAGTTTGTCATTCTCTTGAATCTTTCCAAGCGATGAGCTGGTAGACAAATCGAAAATCGGATTTTTTCCAGCAGGAGAGTACTCTTTGGTATGCAGTAAAGCTAGTGAAGGGGATAAAAGGTTCATTTAGAATAAGCCACCGTTTATGAATCTGTGCTTAAAGATACGAATCTGAAAAGAGATGTTTGAGTTTTTCTCACAGATTCTGGTCATCTCCCAAAGGAAGTAGGAGTCACTATCAGTTCCCTTCCATTTGTAAAGTCAGGTAAAGCAGGTAAATTTCCTGCCCTAGTATTAAGACTGGTGAGAATACAAGCCCTTGGGGCATATTCTGGAAGAGGTGGGTTTTTTTAGAGATATTGATGACTTTGGAATTAAATATGAATATACAGACAGCATTTAGAATCCTGGGTAATTGGGGGGGGGAGTGGGGGAGGGCGGAATAGATGGGGGTGTGTGACAGGGCATAGTATGAAAGAGGAAAGAGTTTAGGATTCAGGAAACTCCTTTGCTTTTTGCTATTCCATTGCCTTTGTCAAGGCATTTCTCTTCATCAGTCTGAAGCAAGGGAAAAGGAAGGTTAATGTTTTTTCGATTTGTTTTTTAAACCTGTCTCTTGGAAATACTCAACATCCTTACAGGATGTTTACATCATACTGAGCCTCAGACTTAACCTTATTCATACTGATTCCTACTCTGCTTCCAATTCAACTCAGTAGAAGACCTCTTTGATGGATTTAATTAGACACAGCGTATATGTCTCTGAAAGTGAGGTAATGAGCACAATTTGCATGCAGAAAGTGTTATGTAAACATGAATTGCTATCAACAGCAGCTCTGTTTCTGACACGAAATTTTTTCCCATACCCTCTATCTCTGCCCTAAGGCAGCACCTACTGAAATCACAGTCACAGATCGTTTGAAGTTGGAAAGGAGCTCTGAAGATCATCTGGTCCAGCCCCTCTGCTCAGGCAGGGCTCTCTACAGCCAGTTTCCCAGGACCATGTCCAGATGGCTTTTGACTATCTCCTATCTACAGCCACCTCTCTGGGCAACCTATGCCAGTGCTCAGTCACCCTCACAGTAAAAGAAAGTTGTTTCCTGATGTTCAGAGGGAATTTCCCGTATTTCAGTTTGTATCCATGGCCTCTAATCATGTCACTGGGAACCATGGAAGAGTGCCTGGCTCCCTCCTCTTTGCACCCTCCCTTCAGGTATTTATATACATTGGTGAGATCCCCAAGACACTTTAATTTCATCAAGAACATACAGGAGTGCTATCTAGTATTTTGTGGACAGTTCTGTACCAAATCATGAGTACTTCTGCATGATGTTTTAGTATGCTAGGCATACTTTATCTGTCAAAAAGGCTAATTATTTAAGGGATAATTGGGGAGTGAATCAACTGGTATTTGGGTTTTGTAAGTTTTTTTTCTTTTTTTTTTTTGCTTGGACGAATTACTTACTCCATTTACACTTTTACTGTCCTGAAGTCAGATTCTGTTAAAGTTCTCACAAAGCTATTCGTTGACATTAGAGACTTAAGGAGAAGGATGGTAAGTAAAGGAATACCCTTGCATTATCAGGGTCCAAAATGAATGAACTGTATCTAGAGTTTAAGCACTGCAGAGAGCCTAAAATCCATGGAATCCCAGATACAGGATGCAAGACTGGAGGCTTGTGTTGACCTCTAGTGTTGGTTTACCTCCTTAAGATTTATGGGCCCCATTCTAGTCATATTTGTAGTGACTTAGGATATTTATGTTTAGGAAAATTTCCTGTAAAAGTTTAACCCTTACAATGCTCTCAATTTAACCTTCTGTTTTTGATGGCCTTATGTTGCCAGTGATGTTTAGGTTGGTTAGCATCTTCTAGTTTTAGTAGTCACTTTGAAACAGGGTGCTAATATAAAACTGTGGTGGATATTCTCAGCAGAGATCTGTTTGTAGTGGTCCTTATTGAGAGGTTATAATTTATTTCCTCAAAGGCAGCAAAACTGAATGGATGCTTTTCCTCCAGCTTTTAATTTGGTGGAGTATGGGGAGGCATTATTAATTTACATTTCTGGGGGTATAAGCTAAAGCACCATCATTTTCAACAACTGCTGCTTCAGGGGGTGGCATCTTTTAGTCGAAGAAGCAGAGAGTAGGAGTAGTAAGGATTTAGGTATTTTAATTTAGTCAGGGCCTGTAGGCAGCCAAGTGCATTTGACTGCCCTAAAGTTTAAGGCATCTTCTTGTGGTTATATAGGTAGTGTCTTGAGGAGTTTCCCATGTGTAATGATCCCGTGCCTTGTTCTTGAGTGCTAAGCAGAAATTTTAGATGTGTGTTGAGTCTCTTGCCTGCTCTTTGAATCCTATGAGTATATTAATTGTGATTAACGGTGCAGTTTTGTGTTGAATCTAATGCAATTGAAATGCAGCAGACTGTTCCTAAGAGAAGTGACCTTATGCTGCTTCTGTAATCCTTGGACATGTGTTACCCTACTCAGCTCTGCATCAGATGTGTTAATTCTACGTGATGGGGTTTGTTGGATTATCTTGTTAATTTAATGTTTTGAAGGTTTTCTTATGGGTTACTTCTCTGTCAGCTCAGCGAGTTAAACTTGCAATATGGACAGGTAATCACTAAATGTGATATGCAAAAAGAGTTAGGAGGGCACATACATGGCTGGAGGTGGGGGGCAAGCAGAACAGCCATTTTAGCATCCTTTAAAGCAGACAGAACAGGCTTATCCTGAAACACCATACATACATCTTTGTGATAGGACTGGATCTGTGGGAACTTCACTGTGAAGAACACAGATATTCCATTGTGCTACCTAGCACCATTAGGAAGTTATGATTAATACTGGGGCAGATCTATGAGCAAGGTAAATTCTGTATTTTAGCACGTTAGCTCCAAGGCTAAGGTGGGAGTTGTCAAGATTCACCTGTCATTTTCTGCATGTGCTTCAGGGTGTGACACTGGAGTACATAACAGAAGAATAACAAATAAAACATTTTTTAAAATAAATATTCCTTTATATAGATTTGTCATAATATTAATAATTTTTAAGTTTGCATTTATGTCAAGTGCTAAAACGTTCTATTTCTGACTTGTGCAATCATCTTTCAGTTTATACTAGTAAGACCTTGATTTTAAAACTACCCAAAGGTAAAACAATATGCCACCTCTGCTTGAGACTAGGAGGTCACTGGCACATAGTGATTTTGAAAATACTGTAGAATTTATTTATTTACATATCTGGAGTTGCCCTGTGCTGTGTACAGAATCATTTATGCATGGCATGCACAAAACAAGAAGGGGAAAAAGTAGTTTGACAGAATTAATGTGAAGAATGAGGAAGGCCTGGAATGTTTTTCCCTTGATACATCATTTGATGGAAAAGGAGCTCTCTGTCTGCAGGGAGAAATTGTGAGTTGGGGTGGTCAGATGGAAGCAACAGGAGTAAAATTCCATGGTTCATCTAAATGCAGATGATGATGATAATTCTGAGCACAGAACACAGATGTTCTGATACGTTCTTTCAAACTCTGCATAGCACTTCAAAGGAGTAAATTCAGAGGTGTAGTCCAAACATCACAGTATTCTGCTAGTCAGATAACTGAATACTGGAAAAGTAACCTACTTTTTGCAGAAGACCCTGCCACCTCACAAGCCTCAGCTGTAGGAGAAAATAGGTAAGTAAATTGAAACAGCAAAACTTAGCCTTTTTTTACTGAGGGTTTGAAAAGGAGAAGCAAGCAAAAAGTTTGAGAAACAAGGAAATACTCTTTCTTATTTCCATTCCTTTTTCAACCATGGTATACAGTTCACTGGGGACCATAGGTATGCAATATTTGTATGAGGAGAGGTCAAGTGGCCTTAGGATATGCACGTTTGTCAAATGCTCCAGAGCAAGGGTGTCATACTCATTTTCACTGGAGGCCACATCAGCCTTGTGATTGCCTTCAAAGGGCCAAATATAATTTTAGGACTGTATAAATGTAGGACTAGTCTTAGTGTACAAAGCCAAGCCCTCTGTTGTCTTCATGCTCCTACTGAGAGTTAATGCTTCCGTGCAAGGTTTAATAAATAACAGAACATATCCTCTCTACTCACTGAAATTAATGGCAAGTGTCAAACAGTTTAAAAAACAAAACAAACAAAAAAACAGATAAAACCATAACTCGTGTTTGGTTAAAGTCAAAAGTCTATTCTTGCATGTGTGGGAACAAACTAATGTGTAAAGTCATGGAAGGTTCCTCTTCAGACTTTAACATTGCTTTCCCTCTGGAGTGCACAGCTGAAGCATCAGTTTAGTCTGACTCCATTCCCCTGCACATGCACACACATGCAGTAAAGCTGAAGTACTCTGCATACTTTTAGTGAAAGGCTGTAAACGTGCTATATTAGAAGGAGAAGAAAACCTTGCCCATATAAGTTAAATAATCCCTTAAAATAACAGTAATATGTTGTTGTTCGTGGCCAGTTTGTGGTAACAGACCATAGGCCTGCTGGATGTGGTTTACCTTACCTAGGAGTCGACTCAGGATAAACAGGAGATTCTCCAAGGCTGTTAATTAGCTGTTGAAGCTACTGCAGCACAGGAGGTGTAATTGATAGCATGAAGAAATGCTGACTGCCACAGGGATGAGGAAAATAGCCTTGAACAAAGAAAGGATAACCAAAACAGCAGTTGTTCACTGAAGAGTAATGGTTGGTCTTACACAGTCAGGTTTTGGGGGAAGCTCTACACCCTGTGACTTAAACAGTCCTTGACCTAACAAGCGTATCAAGAGAATAAATTAGTGTGTGATGGTGGGAGTTGGGAGATCAGGGCTGAATGCCTCTGAGTGAGACTCAATGGACAAATGAGATACTATGAGTGAGCAAGAGCAAACAATAGTGGAGATGAGTGAGACTGATGTCATGCCTTGTGTGTGTGCCTAACTTAAGGGTTGAATTATGAGAGTATAGTGGGGTTATCAGGTTTCTTGCATGAGTGTGCAGAAAATGTATTCCTTAAGAAGGCATGTGCATGTTTCCCGTGCCCTACAAAACTTAAAGAATGACCTTAAGAATTAAAAGTGTGCTGGGCTGTACATGGTGGTGCATTCTTACCTCTCTTTGCATGTTTCTGCACTGATTGACAGATAGGCAGCTCTCTCTCACACTTCTTCCTAGAGGTTTTTATACACATGTAGCCTCAATGTAGCTTAACATGGGCACCAAGCTACTGACTGCCCATGTTCTTGGTTCTGTGTGAAATGATTGGGTTAAGTGTTCAGTGTTTTTGGGAACAGGGAGCAGCGGACAGAGACCCTTGAAATTCTTTTTGCTAGGATGTTTCTTTGTGAACCGTGTAGAACAGTGGCTTATCATAGAATCATAGAATGTCCTGAGTTGGAAGGGACCCACAAGGATCATCAAGTTCAACTCCTGTTCATGCATAGGACAACCCCACAGTTCACATCATGTGTCTGAGGGTGTTGTCCAGTCTCCTCTTGAACACTGTCGAGCTTGGGGCCACTACTAGTTCCCTGGGGAGCCTGTTCCAGTGCTCCACCACCCTCTGGGGGAAGAACTTTTTCCTAATGTCCAACCTAAACCTCCCCTGGCACATCTTCCTGCCATTCCCTCGGGTTCTGTCACTGGTCACCAGAGAGAAGAGATCAGTGCCTGCCCCTCCGGCTCCCCTTGTGAGGAAGCTGTAGCTGCCATGAGAATTCCCCTCAGTCTTCTCCAGGCTGAACAAACCAAGTGACTTTAGCTGCTCCTCAACCAGCTTCCCCTCCAAACCCTTCAACAACTTTGTAGCCCTCTTCTGGACACTCTCCAGTAGCTTTATATCCTTTTTATCGTGTGGCACCCAGAACTGCACACAGTGATCCAGGTGAGGCCGCACCAGTGCAGAGCAGAGCGGGACAATCGCCTCCCTCGCCCGGCTGGCAATGCTGTGCTGGATGCACCCAGGACATGGTTGGCCCTCTTGGCTGCCAGGGCACACTGCTGGCTCATGTTCAACTTGCTGTTGACCAGAACCCCCAGATCCCTCTCCATGGAGCTGCTTTCCAGCACCTCGTTCCCCAGTCGATATGTATAGCCAGCGTTGCCATGTCCCAGGTGCAAAATGTGGCACTTGCCCTTGTTAAACATCGTGTGATTGGTGATTGCCCAGTTCTCCAGTTTGTCCAGATCCCTCTGCGGGGCATATCTGCCCTCGAGAGTGTCAACAGCTCCCTGCAATTTTGTGTCATCGGTAAACTTACTAAGCAATCTCTCCAATCCTGAGTCTAAGTCATTTGTAAAGACGTTGAAGAGTGCTGGCCCTGAGGTGGATCCCTGCAGAACCCCGCTAGTGACTGTTTGCCAGCACGACATAACCCCATTTACTGGAACCCTTTGAGCCCAGCCCATCAGCCAGTTGTTCATCCACTGCATTGTGTGTTTATCTAGGTATATGCTGGACATCTTGTCCAGGAGAATACTGTGAGAGACAATATCAAAGGCTTTACTGAAATAAAAAAAAATCATTTTAAATAATGAGAAAGCTTACAGCCTAAGGAAATTTGAATGCAAATGTAAGCTTTTCTCTGCAGCCTGATGTTCCCCCTTTATGTCATTATATGTATATTCTTTCATACCTAATTACACATGACCTCAGTCTGCTGTTAAAGATCATTTTGCAACACTTACTTCCTCGAATCTTCTATCACAAGGTTTAATGCTTATTTGGTAGAGAAGGAAAGCTCAAACAATGTTTTGCTTCTACCTAGAAAATTACAAAAGCAAGACTCTGTTAATGAATGTAGATAACAGGTTTATACCCATTTTCTGTACAACCTACCATTACTGTCACCCATGTCTCATCCTTTCCCTCCCATCTTTTCACACTAAAAGTGTTACAATTTGCATCTTTAGAAAAGTGGTAGAATCAGTTGAAGAGTTATGTGATCAAACTAAGCCAAAGCACATGGACACATGCATTCAACATTTGGAGGACAGGGCTGTTTCCATTGTTGTGACCAAGAGATGCACATCTATCTGTATCAGCCAGCATGAAGAACACAGGGACTATGTATTCCCTAAGGATGAAATTATATTGTTGCTATCAGCTAATTCTAATTCTTCATCATGCATCAGTAACTGTGTTAGAAAATACCATCTGGAAATATTCTTAGGTCACCTAATGCAGTGGGGACAACACAAATACACAGTTCACACAGCCCTACGTTTTATTTGGAGTTTATATAGTTTATCAGCTTGCTAAAGTATTGAGCATTTAACAAAGCCATCTTTCCTCCCTCGCTCAAAAATATCCCAACATGCAAAATGAATAAAAATGAGGTGACTAAATATCTGATTACAAGTGTTTGGAACATCTTCAGAGATCTTTCCTCTGTTACAAAATAAATATTTGAAAATAGTCTAAATTACAGTATCCTATATCATACTACAGTGTATCTGCAGACAAAGGAAATCCTTTTTGCATACTTTATTAAATAATAACTTTTAAACGCGTCAAACTGTTCCAGGTGATCCCATTCACTTTGTGATGTTCTATGGGCGAGCAAACCCAGTCCATCTGAAGTAAGTTGTGAAGTGTCAGGGGAACTAAGCTTGTCCAAATCCTCATGTGCCTTATAGATTCCATCACACAGGAAAATTTTGGTACCTGACTATGACTCCAGAAATTTGGAGGTTTTAGCTAAACTAAACTTAAAAACTAAGGGGGTTTTTAACTTTAAAAAGTTAAAACTGGAGTTTTTGAACTAATTTAACTAATTTAGTTAATTTTTAAGCTAAACTTTAAAATGGAATTTTAGTTAGATTTAGCAGCGCAGTCATTTTTAATGTAATTTATGTCATATACTTATTCCACAGTTTTTTGTCAATCCTTTAACTTCCAGGATGTGAGTCTGAGTGTAGCATCAGTAGGACATCTCTGTGCAGGTTTGGAGATGCCAGGCTGGATTTTGCAACAAGCTTGCTGCCCATGCCTTGCTTGGCACAGAGTAAAAGGGCTAAGAAGCTGAAGTGGCGAGATCTGGGAAGCTGCTGTGTCCTACATGAACAAGTTTAATGGCCTGTTTGGAGTGGGGGCAGAGTTTAGGACTTTTCCTTTCCTTGTTAGGCTAATAGCTAGAACTCCTAGTCTACTACCTGTTCTAGATAGGGGGGCAAAAAAAAATTGTTTTCTTGTGAATCATTGCTAAACATGGGGTATTTTTTCAAAAACAGTAAGATTTTTCTGTCTGTAGTAGTTTCCTACTACATTTTAGAAAGATTAAGGCACAGAAGATATCACAGATGCAGCTCAGTTGGCTTTTGTTCTGATTAGTCCCTTTGAAACAATGTACCTATAGAGCTGTGAATCTCAAAATTTGAGCATGACAAGATAGTCTGTTGGTACTTGCATCATTTTGTTTCAGCTGGATATGTTTTTGCTTGTTCTTTTTCCACTACAACATTTAGCTTGAGTTTTGTCTTGCTATCTTTGAAGGTGTTATTTTTCCTTTAAACTTCCAACAGTGATTGTAAAGCCAATTCTAAATTCTTAAAGTAGATTTCCTTTGGTTTAAGCATAAAGCCATTGTGAAAGCTTGATCTTTAAATGACTTTGGCAAAAATCTTAAACTTTGTAGAAGATAAATGGTGTCAGAGAAGGAAATCACTTTTGATTTGAGTAGTGTTGTAGTAACAATTTTCAGTATGTGGGGCAGTCCCTGAAGGCTTCTCTGTTGGAAGTTAAATTGTGGATTTTTTTTTTTTTCTTCATTAATTGTTAAGCCTCCTGTTGGATTGAATCCCCATGTTTCACAGTACTGGGTAGTTCGAGTTACGCAGGTCTTTTTAAACTGCTGTACAGGCAGCGTCATCTGGAATTTCTGCAATGCTAACATAATTTTCCCCAGAGTCTTTTTTCAGCCTTCATGACTATGCTGAGGTCTGTGAAAGGGGGACTGGAAAAACAGCCTTGTTGGAATTTTCACTCTACCTTTCTCAAGAGAACCCTGACTTTTATTGATCTGTGCATTGAACTGGTGGAGCCTCTTTTAGGTCATGCTAACTTTTCACACAGGTTGAATCTACAGTGATAAGCTCACTAGAAGTGCATCTGCTTTATCTGTTCCTCTCTATGTTCCTCTGTGTGTGACATGCTCTGTCTGCAGAGTCTACTAATTGTTGTGGGTATTAGTTTTCTAATTACAGTATCTGTTAAGTTGTATTGGTTGGTTGATTGATTAAACATACATCCTACTAAGTTTTCCTTTTGTTTCGTCAAACCACTTGTGGTTTCCCTAAACCATGTACATGTGGCTTATATACATGCTTGCCAGATTTTCTTAAATGTGTAGCTGTTACCTTTTGTCTCTTGTGAAAGGGATAGTGTTTAAATGAATTCAATATTCCAAAAATCCTGCTGGGGAATGAATGAAGTTAACTGAGAAGCTATCTGTGAAATAATAGTTAACATTGCTTAAGCTCTACCGAGAAAGATGATCCTAACTGCTACTCAAGTTTTGATGATTGAAATGGTTATAATTAGTTTTACAAGTTCTAACATTTATGTTTCAATGCTGTAACAATTCACCATGTTTGCAACCTCTTGGATAATTTCAGCACAGAACTTTCAAGATTAGTGTCTTGTAAAAACTGAATAATCAAGTTCTTCGGTTTTGGTGGCAGCAATTAATGCTTTCCAGATTTTCAGTATGATAGAATATTTCAAACTTCTTAAGGCCAATGTGAAATTTCAGTTAATAGTATTAGGTTCAAAGCTTGATAGCACTTTTTGATTTAGAAAAACAAAACATAATCTGTAAACAAGCTTTGATCACCTGTTTAGTTATAAAATGACAAAATCTAACACATTTTCATTAACCATTGAAGGTGATGTAATGTTTGTTAATTTTCAGAAGAGAGTCTAAAAGAAAATACATTTGGTCTAATGTTTAAATGTGAAAAACTTACAATTAATGGCTCCAGTTTGAAGTTAATTCTTGGTGATTCAATATCATCTGGTATTGTCTAAACTGCTCTGCAGTTGATTGAAGGCGGTATTGTAAAATAAAACTGCTTTTTAAGGTCATTATCCCACTGTATTCAGCATTGGTGCAGCTTCACCGTAAGGACTGTGTGTGGTTCTGGGCCCCACCACTTTAGAAGGGTGTCAAGATACCTGGATGCATCCCAGGAAGGGCACCAAAGCTGGGGAAGGGGCCAGAAGGCACGTCCTGTGAGGAACAGCTGAGGAATTGTCTGGTTTGGAGAGAAGGAGGCTGAGGGGCAACCTCAGTGCTCTCTCCAGCTTCCTGAGGAGGGAAAGTGGTGAGGGAGGTGCTGAGTTCTTCTGGGTACCCAGTTCCAGGACATGTGGCAATGGCTCAAAGCTGTGTCTGTCAGGGGTGGTTTGACCTTGACAGGAGGAAACATTTCTTTACTGAGGGGAGGTCAGGCCCTGGAACAGGCTTCCTGGAGAGGTGGTGGATGCCGCATGCCTGTCAGTGTTTGAGAGGCGCTTGGACAACGCCCTTAATACCATGCTTGAACTTTTGGTGAGACCTGAACTGGTCAGGCAGTTGGACTAGGTGGTCATTGTAGGTCTCTTCCAACTGAAAGTTGGAAAGTATTATTTTTTTGCTGATTTGAACTATATTATGGAGCCTGTAGATTATTCAAGGGATAAATAACTGCTAAGTATGTTTTTTAGTTACTTGTACTGGTAACCAGGATAACATGTGAATCTGGAGACTCTACGGCATTTTTGTCATGTTGTAATTCAATGTATCTTAATCTTCCCTCCCTCCCCCCAATCAGTTTGAATAACTGTATTTATAGACTTTATATAAGTCTTTTCTATTATACATTGCTTTTGTTTAAAAAAAAGAAAAGAAAAAAAAAGGCTCTATCAAGAAATACTGTGGAGTAATGGAAGGGCAGTTGAGTAGCCTGAAGTAATATTCAAGTCTTTAAAGGTGACTACACCTCTTCATGCTCTTACAGTCAAAATGCGATTTAGAGACTCTTATCAGGGGGTAAACAAGGAGATGCTGAAACTATCATATTTCTTAGGAACTTTGCTTTATAATTATCTGTTGCAAGGGGTTTCCTGTTTGGCTGCAATTTGCACAGTTGGCTATGATATAAGCTAGGTAGAAGTTAAGGGAGGGACTTCAATGGACCATGCTGGGTTTTGGAGAAGTCTGATAGTTCTATTTTACAAATGTTAAGGACTTCCATAATCAGCAGAAGGGCTATCAGTCTAGCTTGTTTTTCTACCTCCACAAGAAAAGTTCTTCCCAGAGAGTCCTACTATGTATGCTGTACTCGCCCCACTCTTACATAAAGCTGGTTTTGACACTAGCCCATAAAGCCCTGTGAATTGAGTGGAAACAAGTAAGCATCATCTTACTAGTGGCTGTGGCAAATGAAAGTAAATGTGGACCTTTTTAATGGTGTGGGTCATGCATGTATATACATGTATAACATATGAAGAGTTTTTGAAGTTTAGCTGGGGAAATTACTAATATATGAGAGAGTGCACTGTTGACGTACCGTCGCAGACAAGATTTTTAGCTTAGTGTTGTTTTCTTTCTAATAGTTAATAAATACATCTCAACAGTACTCCAGGAAACGTAAGCAGCTAAAGAAACCAAATAAAGATTAACCTTTAACCACTGGCCATGCTTCTGTTAGTGGTAGCATTTGCATGGTGATAACCATCTGACAAGATGGATGCATGATGCTTTTCTGATGCCAATCTATTGGAATGTTACTATTTGTCCTTCAGGGTAAATGGAATTATTTTTTGTAGTTCACAAGGGAAAAGAGAGAAATCATACTATACAAAATGCTTTCAGAGAAATAAATATGTGCTCCCGGGATATTGATGAAGTTCTGCCAAAACTTTAGACTACAAGAACAAGGATGTCTTGGCTCCTGACATTTTACATTTCTAAATTAATAACTCTAAACAGCTGTTACCTTGAAGCAGCTCTGAAGTACATTTGCAAAACCAATAAAATAAGTAAAAGTCATTTTTTGCTGACTTCTCTTAATTTTCATCTTTTATTTTCACGTTATTTGCTTTAAGTTTTATTGCAATGTATCAGCTCAACTTCTCCCCTCTCTGGTACAACATCTGCTGGAATTTGATACGTAAAGCACTTAAGTCTATTTAAAGAAAATGTCCCGTTTCCCTGAGATACTTGTTTGCAACTTTCTGTGGACTTCATTAACTTTGTAGAAATGACAAGCTTCATGAGTGTGTGAATACTAGTGACATAAGTGAAATCATATCATTGATGATTAAACCCTCTCCTTAGCAATACAAGTAAAATCTGCACTGAATTTTAAGGCCTCTTTTGACCCATCCAAAAGGTAGACATTCTCTCGCAAAAAGTAGTATACGTGGCTGTGTTAAGTAGGAGAGGCACATTCAGAAAGAAACTGCCCGTACTTTAATAACTTAGTTACAAATGGAGTGAAACTCATGTGCTGTTCCTGGCTCCCATTGCATCCTGCGGAGGAGTGGTGGGAGTGCATGGTCTCGAATGGTCTTTTCAAAGGTGATTCCCACTCATTTTTTGTTACAGAAATTAAAAATAAAGAAAGAATTCCAATGCAAAGAGTTGGAAGAATTTTGCGTAGTATGGGCTCTGTCTACATTCATAAATGTCTTCAGTGTCAGCAGAAATCTTCATGACTTTTTAGCATCACTTAAGAGGTTTGGAAGATATTTGTGATTTTATGTCCTTTTCTGGCTTTGAAGATCTTGTTTAATGCGTCTAGTTTGCTCACTGTGTTAAGAAGATACACTTTCCACCTGAAAGACCAAATGTACAGTTTCTCATCAGGGGAAAGAGGGCTAAATAAGCATTTAAAACACGAATGCTTTAAAAAGTATTTTAGTTGCACCATAAAAAACAGGATCTCAGCTGTGTCTTTTCCAAGATGTGCTAGATGTATTTATATTAACTCAATAAAATAAATAACTGGCTAAATTTGGACCCTGAAATTTAACTATACTGGTAGACTCTTCAAAAGTGACTAGCAGGGTTTTATTTATCTATTGGCTTTAGTAGTAGTTACTATCACACTGGCTTTGATGGTAGCAGAGCTGGATTTTTGTAAGTGTCTAATTATGTGGTTTTACAAGAGATTTATTAATATTTTTAGAATAAACCACTACTTAACAAAGAGTTATTCAAGTTGATGCATATTTATGTCAATGCAGAATCACTTAAGTACCATGGATTTTAATCTGAAATCCCTGCTTGTATTTTAATGTTGAATAAAAACTGTTCTCATATACATAAACCTATTTGAGCATTGATGCTCCATAATTGTGCTATGTAAGCAAGGTGAAACATCTATAATACAGGCACATAATGCTACATACCAGGTTTTACATCTGTCAGCTACTTCGGGTTAGGAAATGGATGTGTATGGAAGGTGTGCACTGTTGTCTTTCTCTACCGAAGTGGCTGGTTCAGCCTTCCTGCTGGTTTACATGAAGGACATGCTTTGACTCCTGTTAGAGCTCTGTGATCAGGCTCTGTAGGAGATGTGCTTAATCAACATGTGGTTACAGTTGGAAATTATTGTAAGAGCTTAAATGACAACAAGCAATGCAAATAAGTTCTTTTAGAAACCCTCAGCTCTTTTAAGAGCTAATTCTCAAAGATGTCTTTGCATATATAGGCAATAAAAACTCTCAGAGGAATATCTGAAAAGTTGCTATGCATGTAATTTTTTTTTGCTGTCCTGTGACTACACAGTCGGGACTACTGTGGCATTCTAATTTTTAACTTATTCTTACAAAGAAGGGTGGAAAAATCAATTGCTGCAGGAATATTCTGGAAGTGCCTGTTGGTAAGTATAAAGTCCTGCTGATCATAAAATTGCATCTAATTACACTCCTTTAATAGTGGTTTTGGAAACAAATACTGCTTTATGCCCTTTGAATATCCTGGATTGTTCTGCTGGCTTAGTTTACTCCTTTTCTCAGATTCCAGGTTACAGCTCCTGTGTGTATCTAACACCTAATTTTTGTGATTGTGATTGCCGTCTAGGGCCTGTGTTAGCCCAAGGGAAGCTGTTTATTTCGGGAAAGCCGCGGGGAGTTGGGATCGGCCGGAGCGGTTCCCTCGGGATGCTCCATGCGCCCCCTACTGGCCCGCGCTGCCGCTGGCACCGGGGGTGACCTCTGTTAGAAATGAGCGTCAGCAGAAACATGCTGCTTCACTCCTCTGGAACCAGGTGTGCTGCAGATATGTTCCAACTTGTGTCAGGAAGACTAACTACAAATGATTCCACTCTCCTCCCGCTCCTGTGTGGTTTTGTAAAAGCAGTTATGAAATCAGTTATTTAATCATAGATTATCAGGTTTGAAGAGACCACAGGGATCATCTATCCAAACTTTCTTGGCAGAAGCACAGTATAGAGAAGATGGCACAGCACCCTGTCCAGCTGAATCTTAAAAGCACCCAGTGTCGGGGAATCCACCAGTTCCCTGGGGACATTATTGTAATGGCTGTTTGTTTTCATTATGAAAAATTTCCCTCTTGTGTCAAGTCAGAACATCCCCAGGAGTAACTTGTACCCGTTACCCCTCCTCTTTTCCATGTGACTCTCTGTAAAAAGGGAGTCTCCTGTCTTCTTTGTAGCCACCCTTTAAATACTGGAACATGGTGACGAGTTCTCCCTTAAGACTTCTTTCCTCAAGGCTGAACAAGCCCAGTTCTCTCAGCCTTTCCTCATATGGCAGCTTCCCAGTCTTTTGACCATCTGTGTGCCCCTTCGCTGGGCCCTCTCCACCCTGTCTACATCTTTTTTGTATAGCAGGGACCAAAACTGAATACAGTATTGCAGGTATGGCCTGGCAAGCACTGAGTAGAGCAGGATAATGACTTATTTGTCTCTGCTGGTGAGGCCTTTCTTGATGCAGCCCAGCACCCTGTTTGCCACCTTTGCCACAGCAGCATACTGTTCACTCATTGAACTTGTTCTTCACCAGGACCCCCAGGTACCTGAGAATTCTTGAACAGAATGGCTGAAGGGAGAACAGTGAAGTTTGTTTTGACAGCTCTATGTAAAAAAAAAAAAAAAAAATTAATCAGTTTACGTATTTGTTTTCAGCAACAGTTATGCAAGATGATGCAACAGGAGGAAGGATCAGAAAGTTAAGTGTTGGGCAGTATGACAATGATGTCGCTGGGCAGCCGTCATATAACAGATGTGGGTGGATGAAGTCTCCTGCTACTGACCAGGCTGTAAATCCAGGATCACCAGTTCCTGTAGGAGAGACCAAGGAGGTAAACAACCAAGATTTCTTCAATAAATATTTATTGAAGCTGAATAGCCAGTAGGGATTCCCATGTTCACGTTTGGTGTCCAAAATCAATGTGAAGCAATTGAGCAGTTGCATTGTGGCAATAAGAAAAACAAATTACTGTAGTTATATCGGAAATGCAATTGAGTGTTTAAGAATGACCTGCTTTTTGTTTGTTGGCATGTTTTCAGTGTTCCAACATCTCTCTGCTGAAACAGTGGATCAGATTATATGAAACCTTCTGTAGTCTGTTGAAAAATGCCATGCTGTATTGTAGGGTTAATTTCACACTGTAATTTTGCTTTTTTGTGCCCTTTCTAGATGGTTGTTGAACATTACCAAGATGAAATAGATGGGGGAATGTTTTCTCCAACAAATGGAAATAAAGCTGCTCCATCAACACCAGCTTTTCCCCTGTCACCAGACACACCATACAGTAAGGAAATGTCTCCTCTTTATATTTATTTTAATAGCAATATTAACATTTTAGCTGTTACTGAAGAGGAATTGTACTTTTCCTTCTCTCCTAGTGAAAACACCTCCCCTGTACAATCAGCGGACTACCTCCAGCCAAAAGATCAGCAGCCCATCTGAGCTGTACAGAGCTAGTCCTGGTAAGATACCCCTAATTCTTAAATAATTTGAAACTGAGCTGAATTGTGTATGAAGGCAACTAACATGACAGTAGTTATTCCTTTATAAATAGGGCATATATCTGGTGAATTCAGACATGCAAGTCAGAGAAACAGAATTTAGCAGTATTATTTTAATTGTATCAAAAAGAAACAAACAATGAAGAATTACCCAAGCAAGATTTATTCTGTTAACTGCCAAAAGGGAGTCCCGTGTTCATGTTCAGTGTCCAAAATCAGTGTGGAGCAATTAAGCAGTTGCGTCATGGCAATAAGAGGGCAATGCAATTCAGTGTTTGAGGCTATCCTGCTCTTATTGTCTGTACGTGCTTGTGTGGTTTCAGTGTTCCACGATCTCTCTGCTTATATTTGATAATATCAAAATAATACTGTGAGGAGACTTGAGTTTCTTCTGATTTTTAGTAGGTTTTGTCTCTGTGTGAGGAAAGAGGGGTAGTATCCATGTTGCCATCTTGCCAGGCAAGTGAAGCTGACAATAGAGCTTGACAGTAGCTATTTTCAAGTCATTCCTTAATCAAAGGAATGAATGTTCTGGAGGGTTGTGTTTTTTTTTTTTTTTTGCCATGATACAGTTTGTAAATGCAGAAGCAGGGAAAAGTAGTTGGTAATAGATGACTACATGGTTAAAGATTTAATGTGATCTAGCTATGAATTTTATTAATAACAGATTCTTCTTTGAGACCTTAACTTTTTGCTGCTAAAAGTAGCAGCAAAGCTGTTGTGAACTGCCACCTATCAGTGCTAAATTATTTTGAAACAACAAGTTTTAAAAAGTATTTCACTTGACTACATCAGAAAGTGCTGGACCTGAAAGGAAACCAACATAATAGATTTAAAACTTGAATAAAAATTACATTCATTTAAATTGTATGCTTTAGAAGATGTTCGTGATAATTCACGTAAACACATAGTTTTATTGCTTAGGATATGACTGTCTTCTCAGGCAGGATCTTGATAGTAGAGCTTCCAATGAATTTGATGGTTGATTTTAATGCAGTAATAATTACAGTGTTGTGGTTAACTTTGGAATAAAACCTTCCTGTTTAATTTGCCTCATTTAGTAGTTATCAAAAGCAAATAATATCACCCTAGAATAAAATTATCTTTAGTAATAAAGCGAACTTCTACCCAATTTGAGACATCTCTTTATGATTCGGTTGCTCTGGCTTTGACCTTTACTCTCTCACCTCTTAAACAGTTAGTGGTAGCGATGCTCCTGAGGGCAGCTTCAGCAAGTCATTTACAGCAGGGTTGTCAAATTCATTTTCACCTGGGCCACATCAGCCTTGCGGTTGCCCTCAAAGGGTCAGGTGTAATTTTAGGACTCCATAAACGCAGGAGTAGTTACATTTATACAGTCCTAAAATTACATTTGGCCCTTTGAAGGCAACCACGAGGCTGATGTTGCCCCTGGTGAAAATGAGTTTGACAACCCTGATTTACAGGTTGCTTATGTTGCATTAATCTGCTGAACACTTTGTTGTTAAGTGGTTTCCATTGCTGTTGCTAAGAGTTAGGACTTGCCCTGGACAATGTTGTGGCTTTCAGTGTATTTCTCTATTTTGTTGGTGATTCTCCTGCCTAATTCCTAATGCTGTCATGTCTCAAATACTGGGTTTAAATACTCAGTTAATGGGACATTGAGAATAATTACTTTAGCTTAGATCAAAGCAGGTAACTTTCCCTTTGAATGCCCCTTTAAAAATGATGCTTAAGGTGTACAGAATGCTACAGATTAAGTGCTCAGATCCCTATGACTTTGCTTTTAGCTGCGAACATAATGTACTTCGACACTAAGGTTAAAGGTGTATGAGATGGGTCAGCTAGAAAACATGCAATACACCATTGGTGAGCACCTCTAGATAGTGTTATTTGGGTGACTTTCTCACCAGAGCACAGAAACTTCTATTGTCAGAGACAACGTTAGAATCCTACTTTAATTTTTTTTCTTTTCTCTCTTTTCTCTTCACAATTCTGCTTAATTTCCTGTATCTACGGTATGTACCTGTTTACTGTATTTACTTGCTTTTTCTGTCTTTGGCAAGAAGTGAAAAAGATGTCATTTTGTTACTTTTGCTACCAGTCTCTAATTCATGGCCAGAGGAAGAGCATTGTGTTTTGTGTGTTGAACAAGGCCAAGAACCTCAAGGGAACAGAAGCAACTGTTCCTGTGTTAAGACTGCTCTAATGCACATGCAACAAAGATAACTCTCAGAGGATGTGCTTTGTAAGAATGCTTAGAGCCCAAATTTTTAGTACTTTTCTTTGCAGCCTTGCTCTTCTTTTAAGTGCTTTCATGGTTTTTATATTGGTAGAAGTTGGAAAACATACTGACTTCTCCAGAGATTTTCAACAGATTGTGGCCTTTAGAGTTGAGGACTTTGGAGTCTTAATTTCTGCCATTAAGATATTGCTCCTTTTGTCTCAGTTCAGATCACCCTTGAATTTAAAATTGTTTTGTTCTGCATCCCAGCTTTGCTGCTTATCTGCATTCCAAGTTAGTAGCAAGGATGCTGTAACATCTAGCTACCAATTATCTAGATGTATTACTGTCTTATTTCTTCCCCGCTTCCTTGTAGAGAATGGCTTTCAGTGTATTTGGCATGTAATCACATCAAGGGAGAACTACTGTGGTTTTAGGAAAGTATGTATTTTAAAAGAGCAATGCATTGTTTGTGTATTCAGTATTCAAGAATTACAATGGCATCTAGTCCTTATGTTTACAGAATGATAAAATTATGTTATTTTCTGAGTTATTCCTGTTGTAAACTGTGTACCTTGTATCTTGGATGAATCTAATTCTGATTCTTAAACTATTTATTGAAGTGAATGGCACTATCTTCACTGAAGCCTAACAAAAGCCTGTATAAATTGGTGCTCTCTTAGCCCTAGAAATCTTTGATTTCCTTTCCAGGTGAAACCACTTTGTTATGGAAAGCCAGTCCAGTGGTGTTAACTATCTGTCTCCCTTTAATTAGCTATGCCCTAGCTCTTCTTTCTCCCCATACATTTCTTTAAGATGCTATGCCTGCACCAGCTAGAAGAAGCAGGATTCCTTCCCAGAGCTGCTTTTTTTTTCTCAGGCAGGAGCAAGTTTAACCTCCCTCAGTCTGCGTTCAGCCATGCATTCCTTTTGTGTCAGTGCTGCTGCTCCAGTCATCACTTGCTGCCGTGGTTTCAGTGTCATTTTCCTCACTTCACATAGTTTGCAAGTAATACAGCACACACTGAGTTCATTCTTAATTATCTTTCGAAAGACACCTTGTTTCTGAAGACAAACTTGAGCAGTCTATAAATTGGCTAGTTTTGTGAATACTCACGAAAAAGCAGGCTCTAGATAGAACCCAGACACAGCTCTCCAAGTAACACAATAGCCATTGTATATCCCACGGGAGAGTCCCCCACGTCAGTGAAGGAACAGAAGCACTATTTGTAGACCATTTTTAAGCTTATAAAGGCTCTTTTGTCTCAGACAGCATACAGCTAGTTGAGGTTCCTTTGTAAATAGAAGTAACAAAACTGTAGGAAGCTCTTTTGCGGAGGACTGAACTCTGGCTAACCACCGCTGCCACTCCACCCCTCTGGCTGGACATGCGGAGCTGCCCCTTCTTCAGCCCTGGCCAAAGCACAGAGAGAGCTTTGCAGAAAATATGCATTCACAAAACAGGCACTGTCTTGCAGCAGAAGGCAGGGGTCTGTGGAACAAGGGAAGATTGTCTATAATCCTTTATTCATGTACTGACAAAGAGAAGACATGATGTCCTGTTTCTCCATCTTTCCTGAGCAGCCTAAGTAAACTTGCATAGTTCAAACAGTGTGTATGGTGGAATGATGGCAGTGCTGCTGGCGTGAGGAATATCAGAGCCTTCAAGCATGTGTAAGGCCTTACATTTCATACCCATCACAGAGCTTAGCCTAGGTACTATACTCAAAAGCTTGTGTTACACATTTGAGCTGCATCTTTTCTAAAAATTGTCAAAAGGTCATCTTTTTTCCTCATGCTGTCATGGAACTCTTCAAGACCAGACACTGGCATATTTTCACAGTTTTTCTCATACAGGCTCTGTTTTCAGCTGAGAGACACATTGTAATCCTAAATTCCCCCCGATTGACTAAAATAGGCTTACTCTGTTACATCACCCAGTAGAGTAATAATGAGTGCTTCATAAATCTCTTGAAGGCAAAACCATAAACTAATAGATATCCTCATTACTGCATAATTCTGTTGCTGATTAGAATTTTATATTGTTGTAAGTTCATGGTGTTATTCCAGGATTGCCATTTCTTCCAGTCACTGAGTTGCAAGGGAAATGAAGCATACTGCTTAATTGTTTGTTAAAAAATTCAAGGTTCTGAACTGGAAACATTTTCTGTGTGTCAGGGTTTAGGAGCATAGGGAATAAAAGGGATACTAATTTGTGAGAGGGGAAAATTCCCGGTTTATGACATGCAAAAACTTTCTTCACAGTATGAAAAGGTTTAATATGGTATTTATTTATACCTGTCTTCGTCTCCTCCCCTTAACTGTTTGTATAAGGTATACACATCCAAAGCAAGACATAGGTATAAAACTTCTCCAGACACCTGGGTTTATTTGCATAGAACATCAGTGCATCTACTTCAGCGGATGGTTATCGTAATGTCTGTCCTTCTGGAAGCAAAGGTGCATTTTGGTTTTTGCTGTTGTTAGGATTTTTGGGTTGAGGTTTTTGGTGTTGTTTTGTTTTGTTTTGTTAGTTTTCTGTTTTTTTGATTGTTTGCTTTAAACACTGAGGCTATTAATGAGCAATAAAAAATACATATAGAGAAAAGAAATTTATGATGCCTACTGCATGGTAGATAGATAGGTCTGTGTTTTCGTTGTCCTACAATTGACCTTGATAGGTATATGTTGTGTGCTCATTTCCACAATATTTTTATAATGAAACAGCTGATGTTTCTTAGTTACAATAAAATGTACCACTTACTAGTGTATATTAAGGCTTCCAATAGGGTTCAGGAGCAAGTAGGAAAGGATGCAGTTCTCCTGTTTGGATTCTACCAATATGAACTTAATCAGGTGTTCCAGAAAGAGCATGTGGAATGCTGTAAAGCATAGCCTTAAATGTTCAGAGGCCACTTCTTTGCTGTTGTAAACACTGAAGTGAATGTAATGTGCTATGATCTGTGTCACACTTTTTCCTCCCTGGATTACTTTCATTGACTCATTCAGCTCAGTAAAACTAACCCACAGACAAACTTCTTTTTTCATGAAGTTTGGAGATGACTTGATGTATTTGAGAGTCTTCATTGTCACAGACCTCCTTCCCTTTGTACCACTGACTGTAATACATTTCTTAACATATATTTCAAATTCAAACATGGAAGTTTTGTACAATGTCTGGCTTGCAGAGAAAGGAACAATGCTTATTATCAGGTATTTCAGTCTGGTAATCCAAATTAGCAAAGGTAATAATGTTCCATCTTGGATGCTGAATAGATAAACAGTTTCATTTAATTTGCATCCATCTCAATGATGGAAAATATGTTGTAACAGAAGAACCAAACTGAAAATAGCTTGAAATACTTGTAGTCTGTGGCTGCTTTTAGTGAGCAATATTAACCAAAATACTTAGACTTTCAGTGTCTACAACTGAGCTGTTTGGTAATCAGTTTTAATTGAGCTTTTTTTTTTTTTTACCCCACACAGTTTGGCTAAGATTTTCATGTGAAGTGCTCTCCCAGTGCATGCTGATTAATTTACCAAAGCTTTATTCTCTGTCTTGGAGATGAGAATGAAATTATTTAGAGATTAATCCATTAGCTAAAACTGGACTGTTTTTGTTTATAGCCATGTGAATTGGACCAAAACTAATCCAAACAAGTAATAAGCTCAGACAAACTTTATGTCATTACAAAACTGAAAGCAATGAGAAATGGGTAATCCAAAACCAATCAACACTTCTGATAACATTTAAGCCACTATGAGTTTGTTGTACCAGTTGGTGTAGTATTACTGCACTTTAGCACGCAAGAATGATGATCTAAGCATGTACATACTCACAAAAGGGGAAACTCAAGGGTGCCCAGAAGAAATAATTGCTTGTGCTGGGGGAAAGGCATCTCTCAAGGATACATCCAGAAGAAATAACCACTCACGGGAGGTGAGGTGAGGACACTCAGTCCTGGGGATGGTGTCCCAGTCTAAGGGGAGGGGTTTCAATCACAGACCTGCTGCTCTGAGAAGACCACTCAGAGGGGGTCTCTGGTAGGGGCCCCATTTATAGCCTGGTGGGATCTGGCTGTGGTCATATGTGGGCAGGGTCCAGAAGCTTCTCTGGGTCAAGGTGCCTCGTTGGCCAGGGACTCTGTTGACTGAGTGGTCCTGCCTCTCTTGCTACCTTGCCCAAGGGGCGTATGTGATTGTGTTGACTGTACCCTGGTTGGGTACATGATGGTTGGCACCTGATTAAAGTGTGTAGGTGATGTCAGCCATGGTGGGGCACAAGAGGCATGAAAATAAGGGTGCGAAAGAGCCAGTGGCTGCCAAGTCAGAAGCCCTGGTCTGTACTGACACTCCATGTTATTTGTTTCTACATAAAACTTGACAAAATCTGCACATATTTTAGCCACTCAGTAAAAACTCTAATGTGTCATTGATTCAGAGGAGTAAGTAATACAAATACAGCTATCTGAGTACATATCTGAATATAAAAAGCTAGAGAGTGCCAAGTCCATGGAAGATAGTGTGTGATGAAGAAGCAGTGGGACAATATAAATGTGTTTCTCTTTGGCTGATAGGTTAAAGCTAACAAACTATGTCATTCTTTAACAAGAATTTTCATAAAAAAGCTCATTGTCTGAAGTGTCCTCTGTCTTCCATTGGTTTTGGATACGGTAATTTGACAAAATATTCTATAGCGTGAGTATATTTTGGTTTGTAGCCAGTGTTGTATATGATCACAGAATAAAAAATTCTTTAAATCTGATGCTGATGTCAAGACAAAGAGATATTTCATGGAGCTAAACTTCTGCAAGGGTTTGGTGTGACCTATAGGTTAAACATCATGTTGAACATGAGACAAATTCATGCGCTGCAGATGATCATGGAAAACAGGTTGACTTTGAGTGCTACCAGAATGCATAATCTAGTGCTCATGTACATAATTCCATGTGCAGATGCTTTATAGTCCTGCAGAATTAAAAAATGAACAAAATGAAATAAGTAAAAAAGCCAGAGAGGGTGGTTGGGTGCTTCAGCCATTACACTGAAGAGATGATCAGTGAAGCTAGTCACTGCCTCCTCTTCCTCGCACCCTCATTTGCGTAGCAGGATTTCCATCTGGACAGAAACACTGTGATTGCAGATCAGAATGAGCTTTAAGTCGTATCATGCCCTGTTAAAATTGTTTTGGAGAATGAATCATATGCTGATTTGGAAAGACTCTGTTTTGTACTGTGTTTTACATTCTGTGAAAGTGTTGACATTGCTCTTTTTTCTTAGTTTTACTGGATGACTTTTCTTTCAATGCGGGGAAAGTACTGATTGAAAAGCAAATACAGGAGCTCAGTGTGTCCCTCTAAAAAGGGAAAGTTAGCAGCCCTCTCAGAGGCCAGCTGGCACTGTCTGCATTATCTATTTGGACCAAGACACTGCTGAGAAGTTACATGGAGTTTTCTGCCTGAAATAGCAAATGTGAATTAACTTTTCTCACAGGGAAATGAGTATCCAAGTGGTGGGTACCCTGTGTGTAGAAACAGGCCATCCACTTTCTCACCTGCTCATTTTGTCCTCAAGTCAAATGTTGAACTGTATTAAAGAACTGTATTAAAGGAATGGTAGAACTTGTGACGAAAATGCTGTCCTATAGGAATTTATATGTAATAAGGTTCTTAGCTCAGGACATCTTTAAACTCTCTTATACATTAAAAGTCTTCTATCAATGGTAGCTCAACAGGTCTGGCTGCTCCTTGATCCCACATTAACACCATTAAACCAAATAACTGCTGATAGGTGCTCCTTCAAGAAGACTCACCCTGTAGACTTATTCCGTTATATGGGGCACCTCACTTTAATTCAGTCTATCAACTATTTGTTTGGTCTTACCTAACTTTTTATAACACTGGGAATTTAAAATGAAACAACTGCCTTTTTTCAAAAGGAGTTACTGACTGAGAAAAACCTGGAACCAGCAGCAACACAGAAAACAGCACCTGCGTGCTTGGCAGTAGAGCCTACAAGAAACTCTTCTCGCTGCATATCTTAGCAGTTGACAGCCACACAATGTGAAGGCTTTGATTCTGTCTTCAGAGCCTGCATTGCAAGATGCTCCCAAGCTCTTAAAAGACTCTCCTGCCTTCAGTGGCCTTTGGTGCCCCATATGGCTGTGCCGTTCTGCAGCAATGAGGAGCACATGCCACCGAAGACCAGTGAGTGTTTAGGAGAGATACTTCTCAACAGGTGGCCCACAAACGTAGAATTTATTCATAGTGCATAACAGAATGACCACAAACCTTGTGGCATTTTAAACAAATTACAAAGCTTCTTCCTTATTATTTTCCTGCATAGCAAAACTTTTGAAGGGAGAAAAAACCCCATGAATATAAGGGAAATGGCAGGAGTGGGAACTGAGCTTTGTGCATTTTGTCTCATGTGTTTATATGATCACATGCTTCACTGGTGACTGCAAAATAAGCACATGATAGACCAATGAACCCTCATAATTTGAATTACCTGTTAGAAATATAACATGTGGGCAATTTTTGAGGACTTACCACCATTTCAAAATGACACACAAAAAAGCCCATGGCATGTCAAAGGCTGTGTTGCATTAATCTCTGTTCATTGTGGACTGTCAGCATTACCAGTTGAAGCAGACAAATATGCTACTAATAAATGTACTAAATATACTTATGAGTTACTGTAACTTGGAAAAATAAGTGGTCCACCATTTGTCTGACATTTCAGAAAGCAAATGAAAACCACTATGCTAGGAAATTCAGAGTCACTTCATTCATTCTAAGAAGTGGTTATGCTTATCAAAGGATAGGTACTGAGCTTTTGAAGTATCACCTTTAGTATATTCCTGTCCTCTGTAAAAATGAAGTTTTGCGTAAGTTAATTGCTATCATGTTGAGTAAATTGCACCAGGAATATATGGTGAATGCTCACTTGTGTGCTGTTTCCCTTTCTCTTTCTTTCTGTTTACCACTTTGCAAAACCAGTTTTATGTTCTGGAAGATGCTTATGGATATATTTATTCATGAACAGATGAAGTGGTGCTTAATTTTGTTACATTTATTTAACTACATAGGTATTTTATCCAACAGACAGACGTTTACAATCAAGAATTTAAAACTTCTGATCTAAATATTGTATTTAGGGTTAATCCTTATTGTCTGCATATTGCTTAGTTATTTTCAAACAGTCTTGAAAAATCACACAATTCTCTTAATAGGCTTTGGAATTGTCAGTTTGCTTTCATTTATTTTCACCTCCTGCCCTCTTGCACCACCTCCTGCTCTGAAAACCTGATACATGACATTTCTCTAATCTATATATTTATATAGATTCTTTTTTTCACAAAGTCATTAGGATCCCTGAGGGGCCACAGGTACATTGAATTTTTTCCCCTCCATTCCCAGAAGGGGTTTGGAATGGAGAGTAAAAAACTGTGTGCATGTGTGAGGGAGAAACAGCAGAAAGGAAGCTGAGGAGGACTGGAGTCGCTATAGCTGAGGCTGAGGGATGTAATGAAGTATGTTGCAAAGAACTAGTACAGAAAGTAGATTACATTCTTGTTTGTTTGTTTTTTCAGTCCTTCATCAAACACTGTGTTAAGAGCACAAACTCTAAATGGGCTGTAAATAAAATTAAGTCTGAATAGTATTGCATCTGTAGCATTTCAAGAAAAACAACGTGAAGGCAATCTGAGTATTTCAATCACACTGCTAGTTTGTGCCCGCTATTGTCATTGGATTTCCTGAATATTCTCAGTTGGTATCAGTGATCTCACAATGTTTTAAGAATTAATCCAGAAATCTTGAAGAATAAAGTAAATGAAAAAGAAATTATTTGCTGGGAGGTTATAAACAGCTATGAAGATAATATAGTGCTGCAGGTAAGATGTTCTGGATCTGTGGGATAGTAATTGGGATCCCTGAATTGATCTTGTGCTCCAGACCCCTCAGCAGCTTCATTGGCCTTTTCTGACCTCTCTCCAGCACCTCAGTGTCTTTCCTGTTGTGAGGGGCCCAAAACTGAACACAGGATTCAAGGTGTGGCCTCACCAGTGCCAAGTACAGTGGGACAATCACTTCCATAGTCCTGCTGGTCACACTGTTCCTGATACAAGTCAGGATGATGTTGTCCTTCTTGGCCACCTGGGCACACTGCTGGCTCATATTCAGCCACCTGTTGACCAACACCCTCAGATCCTTTTCTGCCAGGCAATCTATGTAATCTCTACAGTAGATTATATAGACTTCTTTATAAGAATATGAAATTGCACCATGTGAGGTTTATTGCTTTCAAAAAGCCTGAAAAAATAGTTATTTCTTTATCATTTATTATATTCAGATTTTGATTGTGGAAAACAAGTTAATGAAATGTATAGGAAGGTTAAGGGAACACTCATTCAGATGTCTTCTTTGTTTTTCCTGTGCACTCAAAAACCCCTCTGTTTTGAGGGCAGAGAATAGATGCAGCTCATAGTTTTCTAAAATGGGGTACATTAGATTATAAATCCATTCTGCACTTGGTCATAGCAAAATGTTATCTGAAGATTAGCCAAATACTCTTTGTTCTAGAAAACTGTGGGAGTATTTTTAAAACAGCTGATGAGTACACACTGGTTGTGGCTTTCCTTTATCATTGTTATTTCAATGCTTTCATATGTGGTCAAAACAAAGTGAATTATTAATACCTCTCATTCAGTGCTTTCAAAGGATGCCTGTTGGTTGTAATTCTCTCCAAACTGATTCGATGCCTAGTTGGGAGATGAGATGACACTGAGTTGATAAAACTGCCTAGTACTAAGGTATGCATAAAATGTGCATTTTAATGAAAGCTGAGACCTGTGTATGTGAGACATTATACTGTGCTCACGTCCCTTGAAATTAAAAGATCAAGCTCAAACACTATGTGAGACAGCGAAGTATAATGTTAATGAGAATGTTTCTGCTGTGCTTAGATTTTATTCCTTTTATCTTACCATTTATTTAGATGTCTGAGTGGCAGCCTAGTAACTTGAAAACTCTGCCCATGTCCAATTGCCACAAATATTTTGGCAGTGAATTTATTATAAAAGATGTTTGAAAAATAAGACAAAGTTTTAGAAAACATTAGAAAACAAAATAGAAAATGTTGCGTATGTTCAAAATATGTCCTCTATATACAATATTTGTTACAGAAATTTTGTTCCATTTTATTTTTGTTCTGTCAGGGAGCATAAGATACAACTAGTCTATTTGGATCATTGCTAAGCACCAGTCAGCTTACCAAGTAGATCCACTAGGAGACTCATAAAGACCTGCATGTCAAAGAACTGTCATTCAGAAAATTGATGTGTTTTGGAAACTTCAGGTTGAGTTACTCTGAGAGGAAAAGCAGGTCAGAAAAAGGTGCATTAGGTCACCAGAAGAAAATACCAAAGCAAGGGAGTGTCAGTGCAGTCGCGGTCACAGCTCTGGCACTTTCCAGTTTGAGGAATCCTCCTCCTACTCTCACCACCCAGTGCTGAGGGCTATGAGTTCAGTGGGCATCAGCATTGCACCAGTGACATAAATATTTTGACTTCAATACAGTGACATTATGTGTGATCACTCGGGTCTCACCCAGTACATACAGTTGTGCTGTTAAAGCCAGTGGCATTTATGACCATGATGGTCTTTTCCATTTTCCGCCAGCCGAACCTAAATCTTAGACATTTTCTAAATCACATTTAGAAGGAAGAGGAGCTTTTCCATGCAAATCTAATAGCCAGTTAGTGTATTCGTATTTCATGGGAGAGGCCCAAGATTGTCTCCCTCTTCTGCATGATCATCAGCGGGATTTGAACCAGGCTTTCCTATGCAGGTCTGAAAAGTGTTATGCTCTTGAGCCAAATTTGTTGTTCTGGCTTAGTTTATACACGTTGCTATTTAATACAAGTTAGAATAACAGTAAAGTAGGTTTCTCACAGGAGGAAAACATGAGTTCAGATCTGGCCTAATTTAGAGGAGGTCCTCTGCACAGGACAAAGGATAAAGGGCTAACTCCATTAGACTATTTAAAGTCTGTAAGTGTGAAACTCATGTAAATATATTATTTTGGCCTGGAATTGTCAGTTCTCTACAGTAGCATAAAACTTTCCTTGTGGAGTGTCTATTACATAGCCTTAGGTGGCAAAATGAACATGAATCTTACAAAGCTCACATTTCCCATCTGTTACATGGCAAATCCAGTCTTTTGCCCTGGGGCTTTGAATTCCATTCAGCAGCAATACAACTGAAAGTTTGATTGTGCAGTGTGCAGCTTACATCCGTCCCATAGCTCAAGTCCAAAGGCATTTTCTCTTGCGAGAAAGCAGTAGCATTACCTGGTATTTAGTTAGTTATTTAAGAGTGTTTTATATTTGCCATCCAAGATAACTGGCTGTACTTGAAATATACACCTGTTAGCAGAAAAGATTATGGCATTTCCAAAGGCTGCTGAACACAGGTTTTTGTTATCTTCACTAGTATCTATGAGAGTGCATAATTTCTAAAATTCAGGCGATAATATAAACTGTGTAATTCTGAAGTTGTAAATGCCAAAAAAATGTTGTTTACATGATCAAATTATTACACAGGAGAAAATGTGTTTACACAATCCTTCAGTGTTATAACTTTTCATCATGGTCTCAAACCAGATGTGCCTTTTCAGTAAAACTTAAAAGACACCCTGGATAATACACTGGTGGTCGTCTCTTTTTTTTTTTTTTTTTTTTTTTTTAAAGAACTAGTGAAAAATTAATTCTTGAGAGGTTTCTGAAGCACTAAATTTTAGAGAGTTTGATTTCTGTTTTTCCCATTTGGTGAGAAAAAGTCTAGCCTTTCCTCACATAAATCTGTCATTTGACCAATAACTATCTATGTATGTATTCATTTAAGTATATAGGAGTAAGGTCTTACACATCTATTAAAAAAAGAAGAATCTCAATCTGAAAAGTGCACCACTAATTTTTACTTCTTCTGAAGATACAAGAGATGAGCCCTTGGCAGAAATTTATCATCACTTTAACAGAAATACAGGATTGGATGAGCAGGCAGTCTGGCAGATGTGGATTGGTTTTAGATGTACTTGTTAATGCTAGTTAGCAATGCACATGGGTAGCATGCCTTTGTTAGATGGCACTAGTCCTTTTGTCTGGAAAAGCTTAAATTAACAAAAATCCACGAGAACAACTACTTCCCTTCCTACAGTTACATGAAACAAGCTTTTTCAAATTTTCCAGGGTGAGGCCTCCTACTATATGATGTGGCACTTGATGATTGTGATGTGCCAGAGTAAACCGTGTAGTTTCAGGGAAGGCTGAAGGAGGAGGAGAAAGCTCCAAAAACTGAAGTACATTTGTGAGCACACCTTTTCAAAATAAAGTCTTAAGATGATTGTGTGCCTGGGAAGGTCTGGTCTGCTGCATTCACAAGTCAAAGGTGTTCTGTAATTCCAGAATTTCAGACCTGCCAGTGTTAAGTGAGGACATAGAGGAAATACATATTCAGTTCCACTTAAGTGTTTACAGTTCGAAGTCCATATATTGCTCTATGTTTTTTAAGATGCTGTTCTCCCCTACATTAATTCCCTTCATGCTTATTCCCTCTTGTAGAAAAGGAGAAAACTAAATTAGTCTGTGTTTTTCTACACCTGGTTTAGGCATGTTATTTAATGAAGCCACTCATATTCAGAAACCTAGTAGACAAAATCTGAAATGCAGTCACTTGAGATTGACTCCCACGTTTCTGTCAGTCATAGGAGTAGCAGTGAAATGTATACCATTCCTTCATAAATTGTGGAATTTGATGACCTTGCATCTGAGGGTCACAGCATAGCCACCCTCCTTTAGGGTTTCTTGTTGGAGGAAGGTGCAAGTTACAATTCAAGTTCTGCATTTTAAGCTAGTTCAGATAGCTCTTGTAGTGTGATGGTTCTGACTAAACTGGGGATCTTGTGCACTTTACCTAGAAGAACTGTACACAAGATTTGCTATGTGAGTAATTCTATCACCTGGCAGAGAATGGAGGACCTGATCCTTATCTTTGTGCTGTGCCTGGCACAGACATAAAACCAATCCTCCTTACCAAATAACAGACCTTCTCCTTTTGGGATGGCATTATCGCACAAACTGCTCACCCAAACCAGTTGCTCACCTGAGACATCCAACATGCCCCTCCCCTTCCTAGCTCTTACTTCTATGTGTTTGTATACAATAAAATTCCAATCTGGCCCTCTATATCTATCTCTTGGCTCTAGAGTTTCAGATTTTTTTTTTCCTTCCTGTAAATCCTCTCAGCTGGTTGAAACTTCAAACTTGAGACAGAAGGAGAAACAAAAGGACAGGTTTTGTATCAGGAGCCTTTTGTTTGTCATTAAAAGTGTTTATGTCAAAGAGGTTTTGTTGATGAACAGCCCAAGTATAACCAAGTCTGATTTATTTAGAAAGCTCTATGCAAAAAAAAAAAAAAAATCTTATCGAAGGGTGAACTTGATAAAATGTTGACAAAACTCAAGTATATTAATTATTTTAATTATCTGGTTTCTACTTACATTGCATTCATAAATTACTTTCGAAATGAACATGTTCTCACTTAATCTAGCTTTTATGTGTTATCTCAGACCACTCTTATCTTCTTTGTTAAATGTTGCCATCCATGTTCTCTTCTAGTTCAGCAAGTGTAAAAAGCTGAACAAGCAAAGCTTCCAAGACTTGGAAGGAAATGGGACATCCAAAGGTTTCCTGTGATTACAGTGCTTGTTATGCAGAGGAATGCTTTCTATGGAAAGCAATTTTCTCTAGTAATTGTTGTTTATAGGAGTTTAAAGACTCTGTTAGACTGCATTTTTCTCTGCCACAAAGCATCAAAATGTAGTTGTATAATAAATTAATCAAAGTAACTGATGGCAGTTCTGGACCATTGCATTAATAACCTGTTCTGCCCCTGTGGCATGGATTGTCCCTTTTTTACCTGACAGTATGGTGTATATCACAACTAATCCTTGCTATTGGGGTCCTCCTGTGTGCAACCATTATTAAATTGTTTAATAGGAACAGCTGCGACAAAGAAAATCACTGATAGGAGTGAATATTCTTGTAAAGGAGTAGTTTGATTTAGTTTACCTTTTGGTCTGTGGAAAGAAGCAAAATTCTAATCAGTTTACCAGTGCTCATCTCTATAATCAAGCCAATTTGTATATTTTAAAATCTGTCAGAAGAGTTAAGTACACACATTCAAAATATGGTGCCGTTAGAAATTTGAAAGCAATTGAGTAATTCATTACAGAAAAGCTTTATATGGTTGTATTTGTTTCTGTCCATATCAGGTTATTTCCTATAGTTGCCCTTTCAGAAAATCCAGTGCCCTGGGACGTGGAAGAACAATCTGAGGAGGAAACGTGCTGGCCATTGCAGTGCTGCAGCGTTTCCACTCATCTTCCTGAGCCGTGAATAAAACCTGCTCTGAACAATGATAGGGTGATGTTGAATGCAACACAGTAGGTTCTGCACGTGGTGTTTTGTGAAAGAAATCCTGGGAAGTGAGTCAAACTTTGTTCAGAGCTCTGGATGCTATATTTATTGGAGATTGTTGAGCCAGTTTGGCATTATAGAGCAGCTGGGCTTCGGTCCACATTAAAAAGCACTTACTTGTGGGGGCTTAGTTTCGTGTCCTGCATCTCTGAAAGAAAGATACCAAACGCTACGGCTGGTGTGCTGCGAGTGGGAGCAGGACGGTGACCTTCTCACCCCCGCGGTGCTCCCGCGGCGCCGGGCGGAGGATGCGCGGGGCGCGGCGCTGTGTGGGCGGGAGACGGGCGGAGAGGGGGGCGGAGAGAAAAAAGTCATATTCAAACCAGGTGGAGTCAGCAGAGCAGGGATGTACTGAATGGGCAGTCTGGCTCAACAGCCAGCGGCAAAGCCAGCTCAACAACAATCGGGGAATTATTTTCCGTCTGGATGGAGTGGATTCTGGCTGTCTTCAGCTGAGTGGCTGCATTGAGAGCGGGAGCCTGGTTTTCTCCCGCTGCAGACACTGGAATCCTCTTTGCTGTGAAGTTTTTAACACTCGGGGGAAAGCGGATGGTGTTGGAGCTGGCAAATGTGGGAAATGACTTTTGCTGCTGCCGGGCCGCTCAGCTTCCCTGAGCCGCCGGCAGAATTTCGCACAGCCCGTGTTCCGTGAGAGAGCTGCTGTCATGATGGCTTCTATAGGTAGGTTCTTGGTTTCCTGCTTTCCCTCTTTTGTGTACGTTTTCCTCAGCCGGAAAACTCGTTTTGTGGGGCTTGTGTTTCACTGGCTGCCTTCCTCGCACCGCGCAGCGGCGGTGAAACGTGATCTGCGCCGGGTGGGGGTGGGGTGTGTGTCTGTGTGTCTGTCTGAGTGGGTACGCGTTTGTGTGCAGTGCCAGAAGCGGGGGGAGGCGGAGGTTAAAGCAAATAACACGTTGCTCCAGCAGTGGACGGTCAGAGTTCCGCGGACCGGGATTTCACGGAGCATGCGGTCTGCTGCTGTGGTGGCTGCGAACTTTGAAGAAAAAAAGTAGGGGAAGAACTATGCCTTGTGTGGTTATGTAGCAACATTTGGAGTTCACAAAGGAACGGAAAAGCTTTGCAGACAAGGAGTGTTGTCAGGGTTTTTCTTCTGTGATCTTAATGGAGCGATGGGGCGTGAGGCAGGGTGCATGAGCATCGTGGAGTTACTTTTCTACTGAGGAAGTCTTAAAGTTTTTTGTGAGTAATGTTGTTTTGTGTGGTTTTCTAATTCTTTTTTTTTAAGTAGAAAAAATGGGGACTGCCTGGAACATACATAATTGCTGATTCTTTTTACTCCCCCTAGCAATGTTATAGCAGCAGTAAATTTCCTTTCAAAAGCATAAAAAAATAACTGACTTTGTAAACGTCTTCCCTGAACGAGGACTATCACATAGTTTTCCTCTTCCCTTGCATAATTAGAAAAACAGTGCATTGTGCCAGTAGCACTGGCAGGGTAGTCTGTCTTATTCAGGCAGTACATGTAAATATTCCCGCCTTCTTACTCCAGATCTGCGTTTTCAATCAAAATATAATACAGTCTTAGAGCAGCCAACTATTGCATAGTATGATGTGCAGGATACACCAGAATACTTTAAAAAGTCTGATTTCTACAGCCTTAATGCAAACAATTTTTCTATTCAGTCAGTAGCAGCAGATGGTCATGTAAGGACGACAACCCTAGGAGAGTCACTGAATCACAAATTTTAAGAGACAGGCCAAGAAAACACCTAATAGCTTCACTTCTGAGTCCTGTTACGTGGTACTGAACAACATTGAGGATAAAGTGAACTGAGTTTGGTTTTACCTGTTTCAGTTCCAGATTATTAAAAGCAGCTTCTGAAAAATCAGTTCCTTTTCTGGTTCTAAAATGAAAATGGTTTAGTTATACCACTTCAAAACTAAAAAGCAGCTCTTGCTTCTGGTATTCAGGCTGCACTGAGCACAGTTCAGCCATTTGTTATAGGCAAGTGACTCTAGGAAAGTGAGCAGGTTGAAGAGGGTCATATCTAGGCAGAACTTTTCTGACAGTAGAAGACCAAGACCAAAGCAAGTCTTTTGGTAGAAGGTCTGAATATCAGTTTGATTGCTTCCATTCCTCTTCCTAGGTAAGTACTCCTCAGACATCAAAAGCTGTATATGTGAACCTCTCTGGTGCCTGCTGGCACTGGGGAACTGGACTGAGACAGAAAAAGTGAAGTTCAGACTCTCTCTTTCCCTCTTTTTCACCTTTGGAAGAATACATAAGATTATATTGTTAAACTTAAAAATTCCCTGATGAGCCTTGATGCTTGCTTTCCAGGAATGCCAGAAAGCCAGCCTCAAGCTCAGTTTCTTCTTCGTTCACTCAGTATTAGCTGCAGTTTGCTCCTCTTAGCCCCACCCTTGCCCGCTTTGCATTGGCTTTGCAGCAGACATGTCAGTAGACATGAGCTGCATTTTTTTCAACACAGGCAGCCTGAGCCTGCTTCTCCCACATCTCAAGCAAATTGAATAGCAGGACAGAAGTTTTACTCTTTTCTTTAAAGGTACTTGGTCTTTCAGGGCGTTCTGCCTGAAACAGTATTACTATTAATTTTGAAGGTGCCGATTTGTGCACTTGTGTTTCTTAGTGTTCTTTCTCCTCTAAAACTATTGCAATTCAATTCTACATTTGATGAAATTGCCATATTCAGCCATGTGAATATCTGAAATTCCATTGTGAGATAAACCACGATAAGGATGGAATTGGCTGTCTGTAAAGCCACTTCACTAATTTGCTGTGAAAACTTAGTGCAGGCATGTTAATAATTTTTCTTCATCCCTGAATGATCTGCTGTACTTAAAGGCAGAATAGTAGTGCTCTTGTTTCTGCGTTATGGGCTGACAGTGGTGCTCTCCTAAAGAGTGTTTTAATAAATGTCGCATTTTATGTTTGCATGTGACCCGGATGGCTTGAGGAGATGCCTTCACAGCTGATTTGCATTCCTAAGACTGCAAAGTTATGCTTAAAGTCAATAGCAGAGCATCTGCAAGATCTTCTAAAATACATGAGAAGACATGTGCAACTGATTGCTTTAGTCCCTGGGGAGCTTTATTTTTTTTTTTTCCTTGTACTATTTGGGAAAATAAATTAGTATGAGGAAGTCTTTCAGAAAAGCATTATAATAATTTTACTGCTTTGAAGATACCGTATTGCAAATTTTATTCCGCAAGTATGACTTATTTGTATTTTGGTAGTTTTTGAATGATTGTATGTTACCAAATATCTGTAAAACAGTGTAAGGATCTGTTAATGGAATGGGTATTTCCTCAGTAGAAGAGAAGCCAAATAGCAAGATCTTAGGAGCAGGAACTGTGGGTGGGGAAAAGTGGGGTCTGATAAATCGTCCTTTTGATACACATACCTGTGCAGAAAGGGGCAAGAGAAAGGGTAAGTGCAATTAATTCCCTGATCTTGGAGTTGCCTGGAGGTAAGCTTACCCCTGGCGCAGCTTCAGAGGCTGCATTTGTTTGTTACTGGCAGGAGCTTCTGTGGGCCCTTGTGGGATGTAGAAGTTGCTGGAACGCAGGAATGTCTCAGTGTGTACGCACTCCTGTGTATCTTGCCACCAGGTCAAAATCTCCTGTGGAGGGTAGGGAAGCACCAGCCTTGCTCACCCAGTACTTGTTGGGGAGGGCTGCTCTGCCAGGGATATTTCTTTAAGGGGCAACATGGGTGATTTACAGCTTTCTTTAAGCATAAGGCAAGAGCCGATTTTTTAAAAATTCTAAATACATTTGAAAGGTACCCAAAACACAGCAAGCATTTTCTGAATGCGTGCAATAAATAATCGCATGAAGTTAGAAGCCTTTAGTACTGCAGAGTAACTTACCTTTAGTTATTAGTGGCTTGCATTCTAACTGTTCAATGTGTTACTTCCTCCACCAAATAAATATCTCTGAGAAATAGTTTACTGCCTCTCCAGATTCACTGTTTTATTTCGCAGGTTGTCAGGCACCACACTGTTGTGTTTTCTGTAAGAACCAGGCACATAATACATATTTGACTGAGATCCTTCTCAGCACTGTTCAATGAAGCAACTGAAGCTGGCCTTTCTAGTGCAGAGAGGTTAGGAGGTGCATGCTAGAGCCACTGTCTTCACAGCTTCTCCAGGTTCAGCCTGACTGATTTGATTACTTGCAAAGAGAGTTGATCCACTCAAACAGGCATTGGCAGAACCTCCAAGCAATAGGCACTTTGTCTTTTCCTTCACAAGCATTAAAAAATCTGTTATATCTGTTTACCGGGTTTTTGAAAAGCAAGTGCCTCTGTGATGGTACATGATTTTGGGTCATGACATGTTCTCCTTTTGAAAGAACATAGGAAGTAGTGAAGAGGAGTTTCTGAATGTGCATAAAAACCAGCAGATTCCAGGCTAACAGAGGGAAAACAAAACCAACAAAAACACTCTCTTTATTTCTTAGCTGCATGCCCTTTTTTTCTGCCAGTGTGTTGGTCTCCAAAGTGGGGTGTGTACACCTCAGGTGATGCACAAGGCGATCCATTGGGGTGTGGGAAGAAAATATCAGACCTTCAGTAGTACATATATACAATTTGTAATTAAATAAATATACATATATTAGAGATGCATTTTCAAAAATCTCTTATTGTTGGGGTGTGCAACTAGAAAAGTTTGGAAATGACTGTGTTACACTTCTCTGCATGAGGAAATTAGTGTTACCATAGAAAGACAAATAATGTTTCGGAAGTGCCTCTGAGGGTGTGTAGTCCAACACGATAACTCAGAACAAAACCATCTGAGGTCTGAGTCAAGCTCTACTGATGGAGGTTCCACCATAACCCTGGTTAACCTCTTTCAGTGGTACACTGCCCATAGGGACAAACCTCTTTCTGATTTCTAATGAGAATTTCCAAAGACGTGTTGCCCCTTTTAAAATCATCTGTCACTACTGAGAAGAATTTGGCTCTGTTGTCTCTTCTGGTAGAAAAGGGACCCTCTTCTAGTAGTTTTAGGCTGCTTTTAGATTCCCTGCCTAGTTGCTTTTCCTCTGCAGGATGAAAAGTCCCAGCTTCATCATCCTGTCATCATGGATTGTGTGAGCAAGACCGCTGGTCATCTTGATATTCTTCCACTGGATTCCAGTTTCTTATGTTCCTGAACCGGTGGCCTACAAGTTAATTTAGTATTCCAGATGAATCTTTCTCAGCACCAAATACAAAAAGAGTAATAACCAATCTCCTCTGATCTGCTGGCCGTGTTTCTCCTGCTGTAGGTCAGTATATGCCCTATTTGGGATGAGAGCAAAGTGAAGACTGTCTTTCAGCCTGCTACCCACTGCAACTCCTGACACTTTTCGGCAGGGCTGCTAATTACCAGTTGGATCCCAGCCTGTATTGTTACAAGGTCTTATTCTGCCCCAGGTACAGATTTTTTTTTTATTTCATGTTGGTCTTAAATAAGATTTCTGTTGGTCCAAGCCTCAAGTTCACCAAAGTCCCAGTACTCATTATTGCTATTCTTAAAGATGGGCTTAATATCTTCCCTTTTCTCGTTATCAGTGTGGTTCAGTGAAGCAGAATTTTTGGTATGGACATTAACTCTTAATTTCTCAGATTTTAAGAAAATTAAGAAAGTGGATTTCCAAATTTCTTCTGAATTGATAATGTTCACTTGACAGATGAGGGGTTAATCTGAACAAAATAGAATTTTTCAAATTCTAGCCGTTATGTCTGTTTTTTGCTGAGGTGAAGTAAAAAGCAAAAAATGTGAAAATATAAAAACTGTTAGTCATTCAGGGCTATTTATTTTTTCTAAATAAATTAGAGTGTTGAAGAAATACTGAGGAAAATAGGGGTTCTGTTGCTGCCCTCAAAGACAGTAAAATAGCTGTTTAATAGTATAAAATTCAGTTTATTTATGATATATACTTGAAGGAAATGTTACAGTTTTGCGTGCTTTCTCAGCGCTTCGTGGCAGTGGAGACTTTACATAGCTTTGTGACTACAGCAGGCCAAATGACAAGATGCGGATTCAGCATTTGATCTCTGCAGGTTTAGGGGCAAGATAGCCAAAGCAAAAAGTAAATTAACAATATCAACCATTATCTTGGCCCAGAACTTGTTATTTGGGAAGTTCCGTAACAGATACCTGTTTCATAAAATATAAACCCTTCGAGTCTATCCCATCAGAAATGTGAAGATTATAAAGCAATTAACTTCTTTTTTGAAGACAACAGACCGGAAGGTGTTTGGTTGCTGCCTGGGCTTGTTAGGAGTTTTGCTTCCAATGTGTATGGCTTAAGTCAGCTTGTAACTCTTCTCAACCGAAGGAAACAGTAGTACAGTAAATTAGCTGTTCTCAGAACTATTTGTTTGAAACACGTAAGAAATAATGGTGGAAGCTGGCTAGCAACAACAGCTAGTGGGAGTTTAGCCTTGAATGAGAGGTGGAACAACTTGGTTGAAAAAGATGCCATATACTGTGCAAAAAAGGTAATAAAGTTATTGTCTTCCCTGGCAGCTGAAATTACTAAAGACAAGATCTTAAGCATCTTTCATTGATTTCCATGTATTCTATAGAAAGGAAGGAACAGTGGGACCCAAGTTGATGGATTTCCTGGAAGGGAATGATTTGGTTTGCTGTATTTTTGTGAAGCTGAAGTCAGAATATAGCAAGTATAAAAGGTCAAAGTTTCAGTAAAGTCAATAGTTTACAGACTGACTAAAAGCAAGAGAGAGTTTCAGTGTTACCTCAGTCTCACTAATTTTGGCACCTTAGCATTTGGAAAAGCAGGAGAGTGAAAGGGAAGATGGCTACCTCATGAGAATCTTGCAGTGCTGATGGACTTGGAAAGATGTTAGTTTGTAAACTGGTTTAAGTTGGCCATTTTGATCTCTTCTTTCTCTGTATGCAGGGGTTTTAATTCTGGCCTTCCCCATGAGTTCTGTAGAAGTTGCTAAGGAGCTCCTTAGCTTCACCATTGCCGATTCTGTTAGCACTCTGTCAGCTGCTAGAGGGACTCTCTTTTCCAGGGAGCCAAATCCTGTTGTCATGAATTCACTGTTTCCAGGGTTTCTGGCTTTAAATAGTAGCATAAACCTCTGCTACTCCATACTCATGCTGCATAGCTGGAATTGTGCGCTCCTTTTCACATTATCCAGTACAGTTAGCTGTAACTGGATGTTGCTTGTTGGTTTCTTCCACTAAAGCTCTTCCTTGCTCCAGTTTTTTCCTCGAAACTGTGATTTTTCCAACTAATCTTAATGTTTCCCTTGCCGAAATATTGGCAAAATGTCTTAGAAGAACTAAAACTGTGTCTACTCAGTATCTTTAGCTCTGTACTTGTTGGTGGTTTTGCTTTCATTGATTGTTTCCCTGATAAAGCTTTCTCTCTTTTTTTTTTTGTTTTTTTTTAAGCCCTTTGTAGATTTTAAGATTTGGAAAGAAACACATCTAAACAAAACGCTTTCATAAAATCTGCTTAAGACCTTCATCTGGTGCTTTTTGTCCTACTGATATACTTTGAACCATGAAGTGAGCTATCCACTCTGTCACTCAATAGGTTGTTCTGATATTTAGTACTAGAGGCTAGGGTTTTCTTCAAACCTTGTTCTACCCTTCCTTGTATGTGTAACATCTCAGCTCTGAGCTGAGCTTAAATCTTCTCCAGGACATTCAGGTGATTGGTGGAGTAACTTGCTTAATGAATAATGAAATTTAATATTGGAAAAGGGAAGTGGCCATCATTTGACCCTTGCTCTCCTGGACAAAGTAAAGTTGTATCAGCAGAGACTATTGTGATAGAAACTATTACAGTTCCCTCCATGTGGGAAGGCAAGATGAAGAACTCAGCACTGTGGTAGAGTTTACATTTGCTTTAATACAAATTCCAATGACTTCAGTAAAGCATTTGACACAGTCTCCTACAGCATCCTTGCTGCTAAACTGAGGAAGTGTGGTCTGGACGATGGGGTAGTGAGGTGGACTGTGAACTGGCTGAAGGAAGAAGCCAGAGTGTCTTGATCAGTGGGTTGGAGTTTAGTTGGAGGCCTGTATCTAGTGGAGTGCCTCAAGTGTCAGTACTGGGGCCGGTATTATTCAATATATTCATCAATTATTTGGACGAGGGAATAGAGCAAGTTTGCTGATGACACCAAGCTGGGAGGAGTGGCTGACACACCAGAAGACTTTGCTGCCGTCCATCGAGACTTGGACAGGCTGGAGAGTTGGGTGGGGAAAAATTTAATGGAATATAACAAGGGCAAGTGTAGAGTCTTGCATCTGGGTAGGAACAACCCCAGTTTCCAGTATAGGTTGGGGAATGACCTATTAGAGAACAGCGTAGGGGAAAGGGACCTGGGGGTCCTGGTGGGCAGCAGGATGACCATGAGCTAGCACTGTGCCCTTGTGGCCAAGAAGGCCAATGGCATCCTGGGGTGTATTAGAAGGGGGGTGGTTAGCAGGTCCAGAGAGGTTCTCCTCTCCCTCTACTCTGCCCTGGTGAGACCACATCTGGAATATTGTGTCCAATTCTGGGCCCCTCAGTTCAAGAAGGACAGGGAGCTGCTTGAGAGAGTCCAGCGCAGGGCAACAAAGATGCTGAAGGGAGTGGAACATCTCCCTTATGAGGAAAGGCTGAGGGAGTTGGGTCTCTTTAGTTTGGAGAAGAGGAGACTGATGGGTGACCTTATTAATGTTTACAAATATATATAGGGTGAGTATCAGGAGGATGGAGCTAGGCTCTTCTCAGTGACAACCAATTGTAGGACAAGGGATAATGGGTTCAAACTGGAACAAAGGAGGTTCCACTTAAATTTGAGAAGAAACTTCTCAGTGAGGGTAACAGAGCACTGGAACAGGCTGCCCAGGGAGGTTGTGGAGTCTCCTACTTTGGAGACATTCAAAACCCACCTGGACACATTCCTGCATAACCTCATGGGATTGGATTAGATGATCTTTTGATGTTCCTTCCAATCCCTAACATTCTGTGATTCTGTCATAGTTGGATCTAGCTGGATGCTAAGCTGTGAAGTGCCATGGAGGTTTTGTTGAATGCTAGGGAGTATTGTGTGCCTTTTTTATGAGGCATTTCAAAGGGAAGATCTTAAGAATGCTTGTCTGGTAGGACAAGTGCAAGGTAGGTCTTGGGAGAATGAGAAATACCAAGTCTTAGTGGAGTGCAACCATCCAAAACCAAAAAAATACTTCCACTGCATAGAGAATATACCAAACACTTCTGTTACATTCCTAGGTGTCTTGGGTACTGTCTTTGTAGATGACTTGTCAGGAAATCTGTCGAAAGGAATGGGCTCTTCAGTTGCTCATGTGGAAAGAGGTAGAGGCAGAGGGACCTCTGAAGGAGAGTTTTGATACAACAAACGTTTCACAGCCACATCTGATGTGGCTTCTTGCAAGTCTTCCATTAGGCTGGATTTTTTCAGCATTGCTGAAGCCATCAAAGGATGGATCAGGAAACAAACTGAAATTTAGAAGTATTGCACAAAACTTCTTATCCTTCTGCTTCTCTTTAGGGCTGGAGGTGTGTCGAGGGTTAGGATTGCGGGGTGACAATCAAACCCTGGCAGATGTATTGTTAACCTCCTCTACCCCCAACTTCCCCTTTTTGCCCCTCCCTCTCCCCCCTTCCCACTCAGGACAGGCGATCGGGAGGGAAAGAAGGACAGAGAGAAGAGAGTTGGAAAAGTTAAAGATGTTTTACTAATGCTACTAATAAGAATAGAGAAAATAACACAAAATATACAAAACCAATCTTGTAAGTCTCAGCAACTGCAGAGCCAGCACCCAAAGTCCTGGATTAGACTCTGTAGCCAACCGGAGCTGGATTCAGTCTCTCACTAGGCCCCAGTTCGCAGGGACGACCAGCAAGGTCCTCTCCTAATGTCAGCCATGAGGAAAAAAGGGAAAAAGGGCTGAGATCCTCGTGATCTCCCACTTTTATATGAAGTATTCACGTGAATGGAATGTTATACACCATTGGTCAGTCTCTCGGTCATCAGTTTTCTCGTTGCCCCTCTCGCGAGATGTCCATCTGTGCTTATCAATAAGTTTGCATTCCATTGCTAGGTTTAACCAAAACATGTGTTGGGTTCTCCAGGAAAATGCAGCTAACATGAAGGCTTTAGCTGACAGGCAAATTCACTAAAAGAGAAACTTGTTTTTAACAAAACCAGGACAAGGTGGCTAAGTTGCTTTATCTTACTTTATAGCAGTATACTTTTCTGTGTCCATTCAACTCTGTCTGGGTTGCTGCATCCTTCCTGGTGATTACAGAAGACACACATTTGCACTGGCTGGATACCCTAGTAAGGCTCCTCTGGGAGGGTGATAACCACCAATTGAGCTAATTTCTTGAGCTGGCAGAGCTTTTCCGCCCTTTCTCAGTGCCCTTCCATGTGAACTGCTGCACAAATGGCCACATCTGGCTCTGTTTGCAGTGCCCAGATCACTACCATTCTCTAGACTGCTTTTTTGATAGGTATGCAGGTCTGACGCAGGAGCATGAAGAGACATCAACATGAATGAGCCTGGTTTTGTCATGTCATTTTAAGTAAGGAGCTGAACTTCTGTATTGTCAGTGTTCTCACAAATACAGTGGCGTAGATTTAGTAGGGGCCTGCAGCAAGAAGCACTGGTGCTTCACAGCAAACAAGCTAGGGGAGTTTGTACCATGCATACAGAAATCCTGTAGAAGCTACAAGATTGCACTGAGCTAAGGATTCCATGAGATAAAGGGTTAAGAGCTGACCAGTGAGTGTGGACTCTTCATCAGACAATAGAGAGGATACAACTGAAATATTCAGCAAGCTTGTTTTTAATAGAAATATAAACAAAGCTGCTTTCATGGGAAGTGCATTTCAGATGTACTTGTTTCTAGCCTGCGAAGTACAGAGTTTTCATTCTTTCTGCACATTACATGCCTGGCTGCCAGTGGCTTTTCACTCATAGTCTAGTATTTTACACCTGTGAAAAATGAGTATGAAAAGAAATGCATCTGTGAGCATGATAGCGGTCGTTCCATCACACAGTGTTCAGTGCTCGAAAGGTAATGGCAACAGTCCAAGGCCTGAAACAGGGAAGAATCAAGTCTTGGTCCATTTCTTCAAGTAAATGCTGTTACTGGTGGGAGGAGGAGAGGACCATGCTGTGCAAATGTGTTAGATTAGCTTTTATGCATATAGCTGAGATTGCATTAGAGTGGGAGAAGATTTTAAGCTCTTTCAGGAGAGCTGCTCCCCTTCTTGCCACCAGGCTGGTGGTAACTGGTGTCCAGTGACTCCTTTATATAGTCTGTTATCAGGGAAACAGACATGGAGACATGAGAATAAGCAAACATACAGAGTTAAGCTTCTGATCACAGTTTCAGTGACTGCAGGGAATGCTTTAATCTCCCCCATATAGTAGCAGTCATCTCAACCTGGAGTGTAATTGGGAGGCATTTGCAGGTTTGTGTGCATAGGTGAGATGTTTGTTGCACTTTATGATGTTTTGTTTTACTGGTGCTACTCTCAGTAGATTCTGCTTTTAGCCTAGTGAAAGTGGGTTTTTTGAGGAGGCTCCAGTAGTCTTCAGATGTACAACTTAAGTTTGAGCCACCCACCTTCAACTAATCATCTTTTTCTCAGATAATAGTTGAGACCAAGTGATATTACTTTATGTTGAAATAATTGCTCAAGGCTTCACATAAATCCTTATAATACTTGGGTAAACAGTCAGACTTGGTAATCCTTGCATAAACAAGCGCCACTGATTTCAGTAGGAATGTGGCCTAAATCATGGGTTTATGCAGCCAGCTTTTTCTGTGTTTGCATCAGTATGAGAATGACTGTAATATATATCTGATCTGTTAGATAGATACAGACAGATTCAGATTTCTCTGTCTCTTCCACAGCACACACATTTCTTCAGTATTTCCTTAAAGTTCACTTTTATGGCTGGTGTGGATATAGTTAAAGCAATTGGTACAGCTAAAAGGCAGCGATGCAATTTTCTGATGTTTCCCTCCTCCAATTAGATGTTTGCTCTGTGTAGTATGTGTGCTATGTGAGGAATTTGGATGGTTTTCAGTCAGACCACTGATTTGCAGATTTTCTTATCTCAGACATTTCTTTTAAGTACCTTGCACCCTGCTCTTCCAAATAATAGCAGAGCCAGGCTTTGCCATGAATCGAAGGAAAAAGAAGACTTATTTAGACTTGTTTCAGTGGTGCTCACAGAAATAATGAGAACCTTCCTCCTTTTTACATTAGCGTTTCGTATGGAAAAGATGCGTTACCATGATCGTAACTCTGTGCAGGACTGGAATTGTTGAAATTTCAACTTTCTTGTGTGTTTTCTCACCCTCAGTCTTTTGAAGTTTATCTGCTCAAGAGGCAGTAGCTGGAGATTGTTTCATCTGTGATCACCTTAATTGCATTCCAGTCCTGCAAGTGTTGAGGGCAATGGAGCAATTGTTGACTTGTTGACTGCCTTTGCACATGCTTTGAGATGTATGAAGGCATTTGTAGTATCTTAGTGCATGGCCTTTTCTCCGGTACAAAATGGTGCCATAGAACCTGAGCTTATGTGAATAGCTGTTGGTTTGCTTTAGACTATGCCAGAATAATTAAACATAATCCTCATTACGGCTTGACTGGTTATTAAAATGTACCTGTAAAAAAGGGGGATTAAACTGTTCCTGCATAAGGCTCTTCAGTAGTAGCATCCACATTATTACTCATCCGAATACATCTGTTTAAACTGTATTCTGTAGTATTTATGTCCAGTATAATTAAGTTGAACATAGTTCAGACTTGAATCAGTATAGAAATCAATAACTCTGATGCCATTTGCAAACTTTTAGAAAATGTTTCCTTTACTTTTTTTGCCTGTGTGGTATGAACAAAATCACACCTGACACCTGTAGCTGTACTCGTAACTAAACCCCATGCCAAACAAATAAAATTTGTTACTGCTCAAACAAATAAAATTTGTTTTTTATAGTCCTATTAAGAAGAAAATAGGTTGTTTTGCAAACACCTTTTTCAGTACAAGGTCCATAAAAATGCGAGTGGTTTGTTTTTGTTTTGTTTTTTTTTTTTAACTTGCCTTTTACTTTGTTTCTTTTGCTGCAGAATCTCGAAGTTACACAGAAGCCGTTAACCACTCTCTGGTGATGTCTGACAGCACTGTGAGCACTAACCCTCCTTTGCTGAGGGCCAGCATGCAGACAGATCCCTCTTTCCAGCACTGTTTTACATCTTCATGTACTGTTTCAAGTAACAGTCCTATTCCAGGAGGAGAAAGGTAGGAAAATATTCTCCTCCTTTATTGTTCAGTTCTCATAACTATGGTTTCCAGCCAAAATATTATGCTTGCATCTTCATTGCAGAGCGTTTGTCCAAGGACATTGAGTTGGGTTGTGACACTTCATTATGATGTTGTCCACCAGCTGGAATTTACCATGACACAATTAGCTTTGAAAATACATAGGAATAAAAAAAAAAATAGGAATTTATAGCTCATTTATTTTATTATGTACTACCACAAGCTCATACATATTTTCCTGTGTGCCTAACAAGCTTCTCTAATGCTGTACTGAAAAGCATTTCATGAAATTTCACATTGGAATAAGTTGTATGTGAGGGAGAGGGAGTACTCTTCTCCCTGCAGTACCTGCATTTCTTCTCAGTAAAATGTCAGGAGATTTGCTTTTGGTAGTGAATAGCTGACTCCCTTTCAACTGCTCAGCAAGCCGAGAGACTTTATTATTTCACCTTTTTGTATTGTAGTAAATATGTAGGGCTCTGGACCAGAGCTTGAATAGTTCAGATTTGCAAAATAGTCATCCCAAGGAGCTTACAGCATAAGATGAGAAACAGCAGGAAACACCACAAACAAATGGGGTCCCAGGTTACTGTTAGAAGTTTCAGAAAGCCCTGATGATGGATGGTCAGTCATTAGCTGTGCCCTATATTTCTGTATTACATTGCAGCTGATTAGGTTTCCTTTCCTGTCACTCTACACCAACATTCCTTTGTGGCTAATTATCCTATTCTTGTTCTTGGATAATTGGCTCCTTTTTCACAGTGAGTATGTGGAATGCTGTTGGTTGGTGTGTGAGACTCTCAGTGAGGACTTAAAGTATGTTGATACCTATTTATCTTTTATTTCTCTTCCCATCTAATAGATTTCATTTTCAATCAGTACTTGCACTGCGAAAGAATGTTTTCATTTTGTGATTCTGAATATGAATCATAGGACTAAACAAAACAGTATTTTCTGAGGAGGAGGCAATTTAACATTTCAAGTGGATATGAAATAGAAACTTATCAGGCAATGCAGTCATTATCAAGTTTACATTCCAACTTCAAACTTTATCTAGAAGATTTTGTTCCCTTCTTTCTAAATATTTTTTCTGTCGCATTTCATTTCATCTAGCAGATAGCTACAGCTGCGGGTTTTTTCCTTGCAATTATGTCTTCTTCCATTTGCTTTACTTCCATTTTTTATGGCCCTTCTTCTTTGATCTGTTCAAATCTACTGGTATCAGTTTCCACAGCTGTCTTTTAATTAGAAGTCCTTTATATTTTTTATATATTTTTTTTTTTTTGGTATACATATTTTTATATTTTTATAAATCTTTCCTCTTTGCAAGTCACAGTGAGTATTTTTTCTCTACATTTATGTTGCTGGTAATGTTTTCCAGCTACAATCAAAAGGCAATTCACTTCTAGAAGAAAGGAGACAATTTAAGCTTTTATCAGATGGTTTCATCAGATGCTTTGTTTGTCTTGTTTAGGATATCTGTTATTTTTCACTTGAGTGGGTGGAATTGCTACCCAGTAGCAATCTAATATTTACTGTTGAAATAATTAATAGTTAATAAAGGAAAAAATGTTCCTTCATCAAATAAAGTAACCATTGGACCTGCCTTCGTTCTCTTTTTAGTATAAATTTTATTAAAAGAGACCTGATCTAAGAGCTGGGTCTTGTGGACTGTGTTCTTATCATAGTTATTCATTTATTGTGTGATGGTGCACAGCTAGCTCCTTAAGCCATTTTTAGTTTTGGTTTTTGTGTTTTGGTTTGGGTTGGATCTTTTTGGTTTTTTTATGAGAATAAGATACTCTCTGCCTGTAAGAACTGCTGTGACAACGTCAGTTTTCTTCCATAAACCTCTGCCTTTGGCAGCAGCCTTGGCTTAAGAAATTTCTGCTCTTTTTTGGGTAGCACCGCACCTCATCATGTAGATATCTCCAGGACCACTGTATGTGAAGCAACGCTGTGAACAGCTTCACTGAATTGATTCATAGTAGAAGTAGCCCTGTAAAATGGGGGAAGAGTATTTTTAACTGTGATTAGTTTGATGGCCTGGTTTACAGCACAAACTTAGAAACTATCCCATCAGCATGGCTAGATGGAGGATAAGATAAGGCAGAAGAGTAATGACCTGCACTGAAGGAATGGGTAATCAGGGTGGGGCTGGAATCCCTTGATCCAGCTGCATCACCAGGTCCAGCATGTTGTCAAAGAGCACCCTCAGGTATTGTCCTGGGTGATGTGATTCATTACTTTCAATGATCACTACAGTATGGGTTGTACAGTGACATTTTAAGGGAATGATTTGTCTGTTTAACTTTTGTGTTCAATTTTTGGCTTTTTTTTTTTTTTTGACAGCTCTTCTGCAACAGAAAGCCCTTGGCTTGAAAGCAGCCCTAAAGCTACCCCATCTCTCCAGCTTTCAATGGGAAACAGCAGGCCACCAGGAGGTTACCTTGTACCCTCTGAATTTTCAAATGCCATGCAGGATGTCTCTCTCTTGTCTCATTTCCAAACACCAGGACTGCAGGTCATCACCCTGAGCAGCTTGGAGAATTCACCAGCAGAGCCACAGCAAGAACGTGCTGTCAGCAGCAGTACCCAGGCCTACCTGAGCTACAGCGGGGGCAACATGGGGAGTAACTCCCCCCGAGAGCAGAAACAAGCTAATTTCATAGCCAATGCTAGCATCTCTCCTAAAACCGTGAGCTCATCAGTGGCAAATGCTGAGGACAATGGCTTTTTGACGCAAAACTTTGTTACAGTGGCCTCTGGACATGACAGCCAGAACAGTATGGTTCAGCAGCACCGTGGAGGGAACATACATGCTCAACCACCTCTTCCAGAGAAAAAGAGGTCCTCTGAAGGAGACCGTTCCTTTACCTCTGTGTCACCTTCTTCAAGTGGCTTCTCTAGCCCCCACAGTGGAAGCACAATCAGCATCCCCTTCCCAAATGTCCTCCCAGATTTCTCAAAAATGTTAAGCACTTCCCCAGTGCCAGGTAGGTTTTGCATCAGAGATACGCAAAATACATTAGATTTCATGTGAGTTTATAAAAACATTTAGGTGATTTTAAAAGGGGGGTGGAGGGTAGGAAGCAATGGAGTTAAAGTGGCACAGAGGACGTGAATGTTGGCAATAAGTGGCGCCAGTTCACTGGCTTTGGATGTTCTATTCAGAACAAGGCTGCAGAATACTTTCTGCACTTCCGTAGATTCCAGCCAAGGGCAGCCTACCTTTCGAACTGCCAACCACAAGTTTCTTTTAATAAGAGCTGGGTTCTCTTTGCACCTTTCTAGACTTGTGCCAAGAACAGTTAAAAATGTGAGTGTTCACTGGACCCTATTGAGAAGTTTTGTATTTAATACAGCTTTATAAATGTAATAGGTTTTTTATGTGTTTTGTAAACTTCAATAATACTTTCAGAATCTTAGTGTATGGCATTATATTTGCTGTTTCTAAATTAGTTCAGAGTTTCTCTAGATTGTTCTTCTGATCGTGAGTTTTTTAAATAATTAAGGTAATTGAAAATTGGAACAACAAGTATAAAACGCTTTTGAATTTTAAAAAATTTCTTGATTTTTTTTTTTTCCCTTTTATTTCACAGAGAACACAACTGATAAGCATGTGACTGTAAAATTTGTCCAGGACACATCCAAGTTCTGGTATAAGCCAGATATTTCAAGAGAACAAGGTATATCAACTGATACGTGTTCTGGCATATCCACTCACAGAAAGGCTAGTTGGTGATTTCTTAAATTTTTTTGATGCATACCTGATGTCTAAAAGAAATACAAGAATCAAAAAAAAACCAGAAGAGCCACAGGCAATCTCACTGAATTTCTTTTATCCAAAAGCTGAACTTGAGCAGGGAGGGCAGCCAAGTAGTCCTTAAAAATATTCAGTTAATCAGACGAATTATTAGTGTAACTGAACTAAGTACAAAGTAATTTAAATCTGCCTGTGGTATCTGCTGCAAATGTACTTTATTGTAAAGCTCTGGTTTTTGGAATGACACATGTGCAGGATGCAATACCAAACAACTGTCTGCTCTCAGAAACTGAGTACAAGTGTGCTGCTGTGGTGTGATCTCAGCCATGTGTGTTTCACTGCACAGATAATAAGTTGAGAGATGCTAAATATCAGAGAATAATTCATTAGCTGAAAGTCATCATAAAACTGTCCTCATGTACCAGTCATTCTGTAGCTTCAATTTCATTGTCAGCTGCAAGTGACATACATTATTTCTTAAAGGTCACGAAGTAACACTCCCATGGAACATCTTTATGATGTACAATCTAGATATAGTACATCTATGTGTAGATGTATTACTGAAGGAGATGGAGAAAGCTTTTATTATGTATGTGAAAATGTATATGTATGAACTTATATACCTCGTCTCAGCAACAATGCGTAAATAAAGCACGCTGGGTGCTTTGCAAATGCAATTGGTCTGATGGTCCTTGTGTCTGAATTGTATTTAGTGAGTTATGGCAGGATTTTAAGCTGGGATACTTAAAATTCAATTATCAAAAAGGAAAAATTACTAACTGGTTCTGCATTGGGAATGAAGTTTACGCTGAACCAAAATAGCCTTCAGCTATTGGCAAACAATGAATTGCTATGTCTGTGTAGTTCATAGTTTCTCAAATTATGAGGATGCCTCTTATAATGTAGTGGTAAATATGAACCATGGGGAATAAAGATCATAGAAAACAGATCATTAATTCATCTTTGGGTGATGTGTTACTGGTTCTTTCACTCCAGTCCCTTTCCCCTTGTCTGCTCCCCACCCATAATGAGAACTGAGTCTTTAAATGTGCAAAAAAAAAATATGTCCAGACTTGATGTGAATCCAGAAAATAAAGGAAGTTTAAACCTAGCTGCTTGAGCAAATGAAAAGAAAATCCTCCCAACCTTTTAGTATGCGTCTTTTCATCCTACCAAGTAAAATTCCTTTTTTAAAAAGTGTTTTAAGATCTTGTTGCTGAGGAGGGGAAGCACTTGTTCTTTTTTCTTGTGCTTAACGGGCTCCTTCTGTGACAAATGATTACTGTCCTGCGGACTTAGTAGTGTTATGTGAGTATTGCTCAACTGCAGGGTTTTATATATTCATCCTCCTCTCAACACATGGCAGGTTATTGTAAAAATAGTTGTTTTCTTCACCATCTGACAGGTGAACAGAATATATACGTGTTTGCTTTACTCACTTAAATGGGAGATACAATTATGTCTGTATTTTCACTATTTTCTATTGTTACTCTTTTTTTTTGTGGAAAAAAATGTGTGTATATGATGTAATTATTGCTCAGGCAATGGCATAAAGCCACTGCAAAATACAGCTTCATGCCCCATATGCATAATCTCCATGTTCTGTGTATACAGAGATTTAAGGGTCAACTCTGAGCTTTTTCTGGGGCTTCTTTGAAGGCTTGGTGATCATTAGAAATTCTGGAAACAAACTCAAGTATTTCCAAAAAGTTTAATGGGGAAAAAAAAAAAAGGTGGAAGTGCTAAGGGTTTAAGGTCAAATGAAAAACAATCATTAGATAAACCTTTTGCCGTTTTTCAAAGTGAATTTAAGATTTTTCAGCTACTGGATTTCAAAGTCTGCAGCAGACTCATGCAAAGCAAGACTAATTTCCCTGCAAATGGTTCCTCCTGGGGAGGACTTCATAGAACACTGCCAGCAGAGATCACAGGATATAGATGTGAATTATTTCAATGCCTGGACAGTCGAAGAGCAAATATTCACTTACCTTCCTTTCCCTTTCTTTAAAATTACTAGGGGAGTGAGACTGCTTTTCAGGGACAGAAACCTGGTGGTGAACAAATATGGATCTGTTCTACCTGTTGAAGTAGCATAGGAAAACGGTGCTGTTTAGTCAGCCAGGAAGTTAGAGAGCGCTGTGCTCTCTGTCATGCTTCTAACAAGTTGACAAAATGTAGGCAGAAATCAGCTTGTTCTTGCACTGGTTGTAGGAATCTTGGTGGGACCTGCATGTCCTTCTCAGTTTAAAAATCAGGTTTGTCTTGAAATAAGTATCTGTGAGATTTGCATAAGATGTTTCCACTCAAATTGCCCAAATATGCTTGATTGTATTCCGTTGTACAGCAATGGAGACAGAGAAAAGGATCTCAGTTCCTTCAGTCTCCTTTTAATTACAGATTTGCACTTCTGTGCTTTTTGGGTGTCTGCATTGCTCTGGAACTGTTTTTTTTCTCTCTTTCCTGGCATCGCAGCCATTGCTGTTCTCAAGGACAAGGAACCTGGGTCATTCATTGTTCGAGACAGTCACTCTTTCCGAGGAGCCTATGGGCTAGCAATGAAAGTTGCTACACCACCTCCTTCTGTGCTGCAGTTAAACAAAAAAGGTACTGTATGCCTTCTGTCTATTACTTAGCAAGCCATACAAAGTAGTCCTTCTTACGGGGTAATAATCTGGAGGAATCTCCCCTCATCTAGTAAATGCAACTCGAATTACAAGCTCCATTTGATACCTTGTTAAATGAGACTGGATAAGATGTTTGTTGTACTTTACGTAGTTTAACCATGGCTTAGAAATGTATGTTCGTTGTGGCTGTGCATATATTGTACCTTATTAACCTAACAGAAAACCAGTGTCTGTAATGGGTCCTCCATAGAAATCAGAAGTCTGCATCTGATCCACATACCACCATGTAAAGTTTTCGTTTGGCTGGAAAGTTAAATGTTTTTTACCTCAGGGTTTTGTTCTGAGACAGTTTTACATTAGATATAAATCTGAGGAGGTTACCCTAGGGAAAGTTGGCTCTGTTTGTGCTACTGCAGGGGTGGTGAGGTGGTTTTCCTTGCTGCTGTTTTCTTTTTACGCATCTTATTATGTTTCATTAGTACATGCTACCTGGCAAGGTAAGCAACTGAGATCACAAGAAAGCTGTGATTTTTAGTGTCATAGTTATGGAAGTGTGGTTTCGTCTGTTGTTGGTTGGTTGGTTGACTGTTGTGGATTTGTTGTTGGTAGTGTTTGGTTTTTTTTTTTAAGATTTTGTGCTTACTCTGGGTCAAGGTTAGCAGTGCACCTCTATTACAATAACACTTTCAAATTTTATACCTTAATCTGATATTTTGAGACTGCAATGTTGTATATAATGAAGACAACAGGGGTGCACTGCGGTGGTGATAGCAACAACAAGGAGGTAAATGGAGAGTGGTTGTAGGTGTTTTTAGTAAATTTTTTTTTATCATCAGACCAGTGGAGTCCAGGAAGGCATGAAATTTCAAACTCTGCTAGCCTTCAAGAGTGATTTTATGTTAGTTGTGCCACAGGCAAGTGATAGTAAGAGAAAATTCCTGTTGAGACTGTAGTGTTCTTACACTTCACCTTCAGGGTTTCTTGTTCCAGGATTCTCCTTCCCACATACCCTTGAAGTAACGTATTTTTAATACCATGAGAGCGTAACGGTAATGAGTTTTAGTTGTTTGAGAAGGTGATCTTTGCAATATTTGCTTGCATAGAAGTTTCTACTATCCAGATTAATGTGTTCATCTGTATCAGGCTGAAAGACAAACTTCATGTCATGTATTTCCCGGACTGTGGCTGATAGGTCAGAGTCAGAGGGACCATTTGTGTTTGTGGCTCTTTTGTTAAGGTTTGAATGGTTGGTTAGCTTTGTTCTATTGCTACGAAATAACCCTTTAATTATTTGGAGAGAGATTTGGTTTATAGCCAGGTGTAAAATACTGTGAACCAGTCTTTCAGTAAATAATTAAGTTGTCTTTATTACATGTGTACATACGTATGTATATGTTTAAAAGAATGCTAAATCTCAAGGGAATTTTTATATGCCTCTTGGACTTTGGATCTCCTCATTACGTCCAACTTAACAATTTTGGTTTGTCCTAGGTTCCTGAGAGATAAAAACTGTCTTTAAAAATGTAGTGAAACCTGAGTGTTTCATGTAGCTGTTTGTTTTCAGGAGCAAAGGCTTAGTGTAAAACTGCAAACAGTTTAATACTTAAAAATTCACGGTGAGACTTGGCATCATTACCTTTGTGTAACTAAATATTCTGTTGTTTTAATCCGGAAAAGTTCTGTTAGTAGTAGTTGTCCTATTGGATACACGTTTTTCTGATGGGGAAATGCATCAGAATTTCTAACCATTCATTTTCCAGATTTCTGTTCTTTATCTGTACTTGGGACCATGCTTGCATATTTTGGACATCAGTGTGTATTTGAATGTCATGATTTCAAAACTTTTTCCACTCATTGTCTAAAGTGAGCTATTTACTTGTTTGTTGGGTTTTTTTTGTTTGGTTGGTTTTTGTTTTTTGCTTTTTTTTTTTCAAAATGGCCTCTTAACTACAGATTGAAACCTGCATCAGAGCAGGTCTAATGTATTCTTTACATACTGTGTATAAAACATTTGGCGGTAACGTGGAAAGCTGCTTCATAAAGACCTGCTGATTTGTGAGACTCTTGTCTGTTCATTGCTTCTCTTCATAAGCTTTGTGTTTCTTTTTCAACACAGTTGGAGATTTGTCAAATGAACTTGTAAGGCATTTTCTGATTGAATGTACTCACAAGGGAGTACGCTTGAAAGGATGCCCAAATGAACCATATTTTGGTAAGTACTCTGCATCACAGGGACACAGAAAATGGAGACTGTTTGCTTTTGCCAGAGGTGTTTTATAGACTTGAGTGGAGTGAAAAGGGAGATAATACTTTGCTCAAGTCCTGGTGGTTTCTGCAGGAACCCATTCTAAGGTTATAGGAGCCTTGTACACATTTACCTTATGTGCAGGGCACTCTAGCATAGATGCACGTGAGCAAGCATTAAGCTGTCAGGCTTATCTGCCACTACGAGTGCTGCTGCAGGCAGCTGAGCTAGATGACTGTGATGTGCCTTATTGATTCAGGACCTTCGCCTTATTTTGTCCTGCACTATATAGTTATACTGTATACACTAGCTGGCTAAAATGGCACCAGAGTGGGACATTCACAAGGTAACGTAATGCTCCATCAGCCTACCTAATGTGCTGTGATGAATGCACGTTACCTGTTGTGGCAAACAGCAAAACACCTACCTACCTGCTTGCTCATTTGCCCTCCTCAGTAGGGCAGGCGGGGACGAGACTCCTTTTGCCAATTAAAATCAATATTCAGGTAGTGAGAAACAAAGACAAATATTAAAAAAAAAACCCAACACTTTTCTTCCACTTTTCCTGAGATGAACTTCGCTGCTTCCCTCAGACGGGGCAGGAAGGGGTGAGGGGCATATGGTCATTACAGAGCAGTTCCTCTCTGCTGCTCAGTTCCTCTCCCACTTTTTCCCTGCTGAGGTGTGGGCTTCGCACATGGGCTGCCATCCTTCCAGAAGAAAATCTGCTCCAGCATGCACTCTGCATGGGCCACAGTTCCTTCAGGAAATGTCTGTCTGCTCCAGTGTGAGGTCCTCCACAGGCTGCAGGATAGGGCATGTCAACTTGGATGCCTGGAGCACCTCCTCCAACTCTGGTGTTCCCTCTGCTGTGTCCCACCCTTTTTGTTCCCTTCTTGTCTCTGTACAACCTTTTCTGTCCTTTCCTGTTGTGTTGTTTGTTTGGTTTTTTTTTCCCCAGAGGCATCCCACCCATGGCTCAGCAGTGCCCTGCAGTGGGTGTGGAGCTGATTGTGTCCCTGGCCTCTTCCCACAGAGGTCACCCTGCAGCCCTCGTAACCCCTGCTACGAGCCTTCTCACATACACCCATGAATGGGTTGTCTCATTTACCATAAACTGAACAAGTATAAGATGAGAAGTCTTATTTAAAGGTGGATTGAATTTTGTCACTGTTTGACATGAGACCTGTTTCAAATCAGAATTTTTAGCCCTGTCCTACTTTGATCTTGAAGTACCTGTTTATGGCACATATGTAGCTCTACTAATGATTTAGTTTGAGCATCTCCTAATCTTTCAATGTCTGCAGCCTCAACACTGCTTCAAAAAGTAGGTGAGCAGGTACTGTCACACACCTCTATTTATAACACAATGAAGGACTGATAGTGTCAATTGGTCTTTGCATTTTTGTGAGACCATTGCAGGACTGGGTCATCTTTCCATTTCAAATCAGTTTTCGATGGGCTGTAAAAATGAAGTTGGATTTGATTGAATTGTGATTTTTCTCAAATGCATTATTAAAATGTTCAGTGTTTGTTAGTAAACAGGATCAAAGATTGGCTTGTTATACAAACAGACCAATTAATATTGTGCCTTTCTCTCACTCCTTAGAGGATGATCTCACGTGCTAATATCAGGAATAACTAATGTTTAATTATTTTAATTAAGCTAAGTCCGAATGACAAAAGTGACTTTGAATAGAAAATAGTAATTTAATAGAGAATGCTATGTACGTCACTGCTGCAATGAATGGAGGTTTTATCTAGGCCATCTTTTTTTAGTTTTATAAGCACAAAATAGAGGTGCATGTAGACAAAGGACTAGACAGTGGAGACTAGGTGAGTAAGAGGCAGAATTCCTTTCTCTGCCTCATCACATAACATCAACCCCTTGGGCACTTACTATCTTGATAAGATTTTACTACATATAATGTAGCAGAAGTTAAGAGTGTCAAAAGGAATTTGCTGACTTCCATACATCATTTGTTTTGTCATTTTTTTGTTCTTTCTCCATTTGAAGCAAAGCTGTTTAGGTTAGGATTTAAGCAGGAACAGGGAGCATATGGTTGTGATTAATGATTTCAAGTATATCCAACTGTGACGGTGTTGGGAAACACAAATACACTAAAGCTGACTGAAGAAGGTCTTCGCTCAGGTGCCAAGAGAATATTTTTAAATAGCGGGGTGGAGGGGAGGCCCCTTGGTCTATAGAATACTTAAAGGCCAGCATAGCTGTTAAGCATTCATGTTGTTCTCCAAATTAACTATGTGTGTCTTGTTACTCTTCTGACCACAGGAAGTTTGACAGCTCTGGTGTATCAGCATTCCATCACTCCACTGGCATTGCCCTGCAAGCTCCTTATCCCAGACAGAGGTATGCTTGTACAAGTTCAGAAGAGATACACCCAACCAAGCTCTTCTTTAAAGTGTCAGTGTCTAAAGGCAGGTGAATGTGTCAAAAGTCGAGATCTAAGCAAGAATGCAGAGAGAAGGAAACTGTATTTTAAAGGTGGTTCTTCAGTACTGCTGACAGCCCTTACTCAAGCTGTGGTTGTGAGCAGACTCGACTGTGATATTCCAGTCATAAACATGTGTCATGGAAATCACAGTAATCTAGCATGTAGGAAGACAAATGTACTTCTCAGACATGAAATTATGCCCATGTATGCTTAGATGTAACCACTCATTCAGGTCTGGGTAGCAAAAGGGCTTTAGGGAAGACAAGTAGATAAAGGACAGAAGGTGCCCTGGGTGTGACACTGGTAGAAAGGAAGTAGCAACTTACATAGGTCCGAATATTGTTAAAGTAAATGATCGAGAAGCCTGTGCTGCATCATGGGACTGTAATTCTAATTTTGGTTGTGGTAGTTTCGTAAAACACTCTAAGGCAACAGCAAAAACTATGCGTGCCCCATAATTCAGTTGTCTGTTAATCTCCCACGTGAAGTTAACACCAGATGTTGTATTGAAATGTTAAACATTCTTGTGGTTTTCTACTTAACTCTTTGACTTTTGTTAAAGGCCGTATATCAGTGTTCAAACATAGCATTTGAATTATGCAGGTACATTAATGAAACCGTTTAGCACAAAAACATGCTCTGGTAGATGTGACCAGAGATCTTCTTATATGACAAACCAGTGTGGTAGGTGAGCTTTTTCTTTTTATCTTTGTCACTTAAAATGGAAAGCTCCTTCTCTTCTGGCTGAGGTGCAGGACTGAAAATTTGCCTTGTCCTGAAAAAACATACCACAGTGAAATTTTATTTTGGATATATTTTTTAATCATGCATTTTAAGATGATCTTCTGTGCTTACTGATACTAGACACAGTGCGTGGAGTTTTTTAAAGCACATGGATAACTCTAAATGTATTAATAGTGTCGCACTACTGCTCTTCTCCTCATTTGGATGTCTTCAAAGACAACAGAAATCATGATAAATGCAGCAGTGAGTGAGATCGTTTTACATGCATTTATATAACCAAAATAGAATCATAGAATGTCCTGAGTTGGAAGTGACCCACAAGGATCATTGAGTCCAACTCCTGTCCCTGCATATGACAACCCCACAATTCACACCATGTGTCTGAGGGCCTTGTCCAGTCTCTTCTTGAACACTGCCAGGCTTGGGGCCGTGACACCTCCCTGGGGAGGCTGTTCCAGTGCTCCACCACCCTCTGGGGGAAGAACCTTTTCCTAATGTCCAATATAAACCTCCCCAGGCACATCTTCCTGCCATTCCCTTGGGTTCTGTCACTTTTCACGAGAGAGAAGAGATGAGTGCCTGCCCCTCCACCTCCCCTTGTGAGGAAGCTGTAGCCGCCATGAGGTCTTCCCTCCGTCTCCTCCAGGCTGAACAAACCGAGTGACTTTAGCTGCTTCTCATACTGCTTCCCCTCCAAACGCTTCAACAACTTTGTGGCCCTCTTCTGGACACTCTCCAGTAGCTTTATATCCTTTTTATCCTGTGGCGCCCAGAACTGCACACAGTGCTCCAGATGAGGCCGCACCAGTGCAGAGCAGAGCAGGACAATCACCTCCCTCGCCCGGCTGGCAATGCTGTGCTGGATGCACCCAGGACACAGTTGGCCTTCTTGGCTGCCAGGGCACACTGCTGGTTCATGTTCAACTTGCCATGGACCAGAACCCCCAGATCCCTCTCCATGGAGCTGCTTTCCAGCATCTCGTTCCCCAGTTGGTATGTATAGCCAGCGTTGCCATGTCCCAGGTGCAAAATGTGGCACTTACCCTTGTTAAACTTCATGCAGTTGGTGACTGGTCTTTGCTAATAGGAAGAGAATAACATACTGATGGACTGTTTTCTCACTAATTTTAACAGAAGATTGGGAGGCAAGCATTCTACTGAGGTCTTCCTACTTCAGATGTTTGTTTTCTACATAAGTATGAAGAAAGAAGGATTATGTTGTCATCTTCTGAATCAAAATACAAATAATTGATTTCATCATAGAATCACAAAGTCTTTCTCCCTAAGTTAGTGTAATTTATGCAAATTAAATGAGAATTAAAATTGCACTATTAAAAAAAAATTGAGGTTGGGAACATAACTATTAGTATTGTTTTATGTGACATCATGTGTGTTCCTGCAAGATATGGTATGTAGTTATGTCTCTTACTGTCAGAAAATAAAGGTTGAGCATCCCTTCTGCAGCACTGGAGGCAAAAAAACTGATGCAGCACAGAAACCACAGGAATGATTATAGCTGCAGATACAAGATTGTTTAATGTTTTTGGCCAAGAGCTGTCCAGTAAACAAGATCGCGATTACAAAAGCTAAACTCATACTTAACCATGTGCATTGATTGTCGATTCAAGTCCAAACAAGACAGTGCTTTCTGTTTGCAGATCCCTTGGAGGAGATAGCAGAAACATCTCCACAAACTGCAGCAAATTCGGCAGTGGAGCTTCTCAAACAGGGTGCAGGTCTGTTGAACTTTTTCCTTGCATTTGACTGCCACCAAATTTTGTGTCTCACTGACTGGGAAGAGCTGAAGCTTAGACTGGACTGAAGGGTGTTTAAGGGAATAGTTAATTTAGAGTGCTGTATAGAAGTGTAAAGGACACCTTGAGCATCTGTACCAAATTCTTTCTGTTTTCTGCAGCTAGCTCCTAAGTTCTACAACTCTGTGTTTGCTTTCTGCTTGTGTCTCCCATGAGAATATGGGGTACACACAGGTTGGTTCAAGCACAGCAATTTTTAAGTGGTGATATTGTTTTCATAACTGATTAACTTAAAAAAGATATTTTCAACATGTAGTTGCGGTGGTTCATGAATTATGTCTGAGGCCTGCAAAAATCAACTAAGGAAGGTGTTCAGTAGGGCCAAGTTCTCAGCATAGGGCTCAACAGTACCACTGGAAGATGCTTACTGTCCCATCAATCTGAAAAAAAAATATATTAAAAAACATTACCCTGTGCTTCACTTGATGCTGCATGTTATTGGGAAGTGTCCAGTATCTTTTCCATTGAATGCTGTTTTATGGATTGTCATGCATACTGCAGCATACATTTTGGCAAGTTAAGCTGTCTTACTGTGAGCTTATTGATGTGACAGAAGAACCCTGACAAGATGACCTCCAAGTGATGTGGTGCTGTGCATTGGTTTCATCTATATCACTCTCAAACAGAGGTATTTGCAGCAGCTGTGTAGAGATGTACTCTGCTTCTCATCTGCTTTGTTTGTGTGCAGCTGACCCAGAGACAGCTAGTGAAATAGCTTGTCTGAAAAAATGTGATGGCATCTTAACCCATGATGATTGGACACAATACTCTGAGTAGTACCCTTTCGTAATCTGAAGTCTGTCCTTAGTAGAAATGCAGTCACTATGTCATTCCCCTGTCCAGTGGGCATGCCCAGGGTATTCTGTGTGCACCCTCCCATGGTCCCTGTTTTTCAGACTGTTACGCATTCTTCCCAGGATCTATCTGTCCACCCTATTAGTCACATTAGAGCAGAATACATTTGTTGCTGTCCTTTGAGTTTAGCCTACTACTGGAGTCACAAGCAGAAGGGTTGTGGCCAAGCATGCCCTTTATAAGAATGCTGCCTCATAGCCCTCCTCCATTTTAGGGCACTCCTGAAGGGGGCAGTTGCCAAGCTGAGCAGCTTTGGAGAGTGGGAGCGTTGCTTCTTGCTTGTACAGCAGTCTACTTTGACTTAAAAATTTGAAGTACCACTTTGAGTGCAGTAATCAAGCAGGAATGTATGGCTGAGGCAATGGCAAGCCTTTGCAAGGCAGTGCCAGGACTGAGCATATGTTGGTTTTTCTGTCTGCCAGTGCTGGTAGTGTTTGTGGCTAACAGGATAAAAACCAAGGAGAACAAATTTTTGTAGAATTTTCCCTCTTGAAAACCCAGCGAAGGGGGCATGTGTTGTCTTTTGAGAAACATTTGTTTTTCCTTGCTCAGGCAATGCTTTTCAAAGAAAAAGGAATAATTTTTACTTCAGTTGAGGCAGTAGTCAGATAGCTCCTTATGGGGACTATCACATCATGGATTACTTGGGGAACTTGGCACACTGTTGGTTTTTTTTTTTTTCCTCTCTGCATAAATTGTATAGTAGTTGATTCAAACAAAGGTTATGGAAAATATCACACCGATGTGCAAATACATTTGGGAAATTTCACACAGTTCAAATCTCTGAATTGCTTCTTTCACTGAGAGACTACTCCAGAGCTTGAAGTTACTGAGCTGAAGTTCTTCATGCTGGAATCAAACTTCTGTTTTGATTCCAAAACAAAGTTTTATGTAATTGAGACTTAGGCAATCTTTAACTGTTACGATTGCTTGGATGTTTTGAAAGTGCCAATATCTAACTGCATTTTGTGTAGATAGTCACAGGAGAAAGCTTTAGTCAGATTACAGAATAGCCAGATGAAAAGAGAAGCTATTAGATTTAATTTAAACTTTGCTTTTATAGGAAGGTTGGAAAGCCAAGTTAAACTGCTAAATAAATGAAATATTAGCGTGGTAATATGCATGTGTCGGCTGCCAGAATTGTAAATTCTGTTCTGGATACATAAACGTTTTTACCAAAACACAAAGTCTGTTGGTACCAATGTTTAGCTATAGATATGTTTAATCATTCTTGCTTGTGCTGTAGAGTGAGACTAAGAGGGCTTTTCAGCTTCAAAAATGTTCTTAATCTCCTCGTAAATTTGACTTTATACCACAGTACCAAAGTAATTAAGCATGTGAATCACAGAATCACAGAATGGTTGGGGTTGAAAGAGGCCTCTGGAGATCATCTGGTCCAACCCATCTCCTGAAACAGGTTTAACTAGAGCAAATCACACAGGAATGCATCCAGAGAAAGAGACTCCGCAACCTCGCTGGGCAGCCCGTTCCAGTGCTCTGTCACCCTCAAAGTAAAAAAGTTTCTCCTCGTGTTCAGATGGAACCTCCTGTGCTTCAGTCTGTACCTGATGCCACTCATCCTGTCATTGGGCACCACTAAAAAAAGTCTAGTCTCATTTTCTTGACACGCACCCTTGCGATATTTATAAGCATAAATAAGATCCCTTCTCAGCCTTCTCCAGGCTGAACAGACCCAGCTCTCTCAGTCTCTCCTCATAAGAAAGGTGCTTCAGACCCCTAATCATCTTTGTAGCCCTCTAGTAATTCCCTGTCCTTCTTAAACTGGGGAGCCCAGCACTGGATGTGGCACTCAAGATGTGGCCTCACCAGGGCAGGATAGAGGGGGAGGATAACCTCCCTCGACCCTGCTGGTCACACTCTTCTTAATGCACCCAAGGATACCTTTGGACTTCTTGGCCACAAGGGCACATTGCTGATTCACGGTCAACCTGTTTTTGACCAGAGCTCGCAGGTCCTTCTCTGAAATGCTGCTTTCCAGCAAGTCCACTGCTAACCTGTACCGGTGCCTGGGGTTACTCCTCCCCAGGTGCAGGACCCTACACTTGCCTTTGTTGAATTTCATCAGGTTCTTTTCTGCCCAGTCATCCAGCCTGTCCAGGCTCCAGCCTTGCTTATTAGTAGCACAGCCTTCTGGTGCATCAACCCTTCCACCCAGTTTGATATGATCACAAAACTTGCTGAGGGTGCACTCAGTCTCTTCATCCACATCATTGATGAACAGATTGAACAGGACTGAACACAATACTGACCCCTGGGGAACCCCACTAACTACAGGCCTCCAGCCAGACTCTGCACCATTGATCACAACCCTCTGAACTCTGCTGTCCAGCCAGTTCACGATCCATCTCGCCATGCACTCATCCGGCCCATACTTCCTGAGCTTGCCTATGAGGATGTTGTGAGAGACAGTGTCAAAAGCCTTGCTGAAGTCAGGGTAGACAACGTCCACTGCTCTCTCCTTGTCTACCCAGCCAGTCATACCGTCATAGAAGGCTATCAGGTGGGTCAAACATGATTTTCCCTTGGTGAATCCATGTTGACTACTCCTGATAACCTTATTTTCCTCCACATGCTTGGAGATGACGTCCAGAATGAGCTGTTCCATCACCTTTCCAGGGGTTGAGGTGAGGCTGACTGGCTTGTAGTTTCCTGGGTTGTCCTTCTTGCCCTTTTTGAAGACTGTAGTAACGTTGGCTTTCTTCCAGTCCTCAGGCACCTCTCCAGTTATCCAAGACCTTCCAAAGTGGTTGGAGAGTGGCTTTGCAATAACACCTGCCAACTCTCTCAGTACTCGTGGGTGCATCCCTTCAGGGCGCATGGATCTGTGGATGTCCAGTTTGTTTAAATGATCTCTGAACTGATCCTCCTCAACCAAACGAAAGTCTTTCATTTTCCAGACTTTCTGTCCTATCTCTAGGGTCTGAGATTCCCGAGGGTCGGTCTTAGCAGTAAAGACGGAAGCAAATAAGGCTTTCAGTAACTCTGTCTTCTGTCACAAGGACACCCACCTCATTCAGCAGCGGACCTACATTTTCCCTAACCTTCCTTTTGCTGCTGATGTACTTGAAGAAACCTTTCTTGTTGTCCTTGACATCCCTGGCCAGATGTAATTCCAAGTGGAGCTTGGCCTTCCTCATGACATCTCTGCATACTCTTAACAGCCACCTTATATCCATCCCAGGTGGTCTGTCCCTTTTTCCACGTTACATGAACACCCTTCTTCTGCCTGACTTCTGATGTGAGCTCCTTACTCATCCATGCTGTCCTCCTACTCCGTTTACTTGATTTCTTCCTCATAGGGATGCATTGGTCTTGATCTTGGAGGAAGTGATGTTTTAATATTACCCAGTTCTCTTGGACGCCACTACCTTCTATATCCTTAGCCAGTGGGATTCTTCCAAGCAGGACCTTGAGGAGACCAAGGTTTTCACTTCTGAAGTCTGTGGTTTTAGTCCTACTTTTTGCTCTGCTTCCTGCATGCAGGATCCTGAACTCCATCATCTCGTGGTCACTGCAACCGAGTTTGCCCCCAGCCCTCACATCTCCAACCAGTTCTAGGTTTGTTAGGACAGGTTCCAGTAGCACCTCGTTGGCTCTACCACCTGTGTCAAGAAGTTGTCATCAATGATATGTAGGAGCCTCCTGGACTGCGTGTTCTTAGCTGTGTTGCTCACCCAGCGGATGTCAGGGTGACTGAAGTCTTCCATGAGAACCAGGGAACGTGATTGTGAGGCTACTCCCAGCTGTCTGTAGAAAGCCTCATCACCTTCCTCTTCCTGATCAGGTGACCTAAAGCAAACACCCACAGCAGTGTCCCCCTTGTTTGCTTGTCCCTTTATTTTTACCCATAATGACTCAACTCATTCCTCATACCCCTCAGGCAGAGTTCAAGACATTCAGGTTGCTCTCTCACATGAAATGCAACTACTCCACCTTACCTTGCTGGCCTGTATTTCCTAAAAAGTACATAGCCTTCCATGACAACATTCTAGTCACGTGAACTGTCCCACCACCTCTCTGTAATAGCAATGAGATCATGGCCATGTGAACATGCATAGATCTCTAATTCTTCCTGTTTGTTTCCCATGCTATGTGCGTTGGTGTATAGACACTTCAGAAAAGTACTCAAGCACACAGGTTTCTCATGAGGGTTGCAGAAGGATCCACTGCAGCCATGTGTACCCTTGAGGTGGTTGGCCTTCTGGTTCTCATCTTGGGAGGCAGCTATGGAATATTTGTCACTGCTCTGGTTGGCCTGGCTTATTCCCCAGTTGGATGTGATAGCGTGAGCATCACCACTTTGGACCCCACCCCCCAAGTTCATCAGTTTAAAGCTTGCCTCTCCAGTTTGGCCAACCTACTGCCAAAGATTCTGTTGCCTTTTCCAGACATGGTTATATTCGTAAAATAATGTTCCATTGTCATAAAAAGCAAAACCCTCACGATGGCACCAACGTTGAAGCCAGGAGTTAATATCCATTAGACGTTTCTTATTAATACTTCTTTTCCTAGTGCTTGCTGCAGATTTGATAGGAGACCAGGTAAAAAAATTATTAGGTTGGTACAAAAGGAATTGCATTTTTTTCATTATTGAAATTTGCTGTTCAATATTGGAATACATGCTTAAATAAATGTGGCTATGTTATACAGCATTTTAATGCGCTTTTCTCGCCTTTTTTTTTCTGATGACTTATTACTTGCTGCTTATTTGATACGTATTTTAGACTATGGAAATTATGTTAGACAAAAAAGCTAATATGAGCAATTTTCCTATTTGAGTTCAAAATGGGTCATAAAGCAGTGGAGACAACTCACAACATCAACAACACATTTGGCCCAGGAACTGCTAATGAACGTACAGTGCAGTGGTGGTTCAAGAAGTTACGCAAAGGAGTCAGGAGCCTTGAAGATGAGGAGCGTAGTGGTGAGCCATCAGAAGTTGACAATGACCAATGGAGAGCAATTATCGAACCTGATCTTCTTACAACTACATGAGAAGTTGCCAAAGAACTCAACGTTGACCATTCTATTGTCATCCAGCATGTGGAAAGGTGAAAAAGCTCAGTAAGTGGGTGCCTCTTGAGCTGACCAAAAATAAAAAAAATTGTTGTTTTGAAGTGTTGTCTTCTCTTATTCTATGCAACAATAATGAACCATTTCTTGATTAGATTGTGACGTGCGACAAAGAGTGGGTTTTATACGACAGCCAGCGACAGCCAGCTCAGTGGTTTGACTGAGAACCTCCAAAGCACTTCCCAAAGCCAAATTTGCACCAAACAAAGGTCATGGTTGCAATGCCCAACTGCACGTCACAAAACCAACACTTCAAAAGTTGAACAACTGGGCTACGAAGTTTGGCCTCATCTGCCATATTCACCTGACCTCTTGCTGATAACCACTTCTTCAGGCATCTTGACAACATTTTGTGGGGAAAATGCTTCCATAACCAGCAGAATGCCGAAGATGCTTTCAAGGGTTCATTGAATTCTGAAGCACAGATTTTTATGCTACAGGAATAAACAAACATATTTCTTGTTGGCAAAAATGTGTTGATTGTAATGGTTCCTATTTTGATTAATGAAAATGTGTTTGAGACTAGTTATAATTACTCAAAGTTCACAGCCAAAACTGCAGTTACTTTTGCACCAACCTAATAATACCTATGAGTGGCTCCTCTGTTGCTGTCTTGTATTTTTTAAATGCTGTGGGTAATATATAAATACAGTCATTGGTTAAATATAAAGGCATTAAAACCAAAGGGATATCAAAAGGCCTCTGGCCTCTGAAATTCTAGTCTTAAATTATGGAGCAACAGTACGACAAGGTGAGGCACATGTATAAGGTTTGGTAGTTTGCTGCCAGTATTTCTTGTTTGTTTTACAAGAGTAGAAAATTTACATTTTGTTTGTTTGTTTGTTTTTTCAGAAGATACCCATTTGCTTGTTGTTGGGTGATGACCTCTTAAAGTCTTTCCCCTCTTTCATTACAGCATGTAATGTTTGGTACCTGAATTCAGTGGAGATGGAGTCCCTCACAGGCTACCAGGCAGTACAGAAAGCCTTGAGCCTGACACTGGTGCAGGATCCCTCTCCCATCTCAACCGTGGTCCATTTCAAGGTGTCTGCACAGGGAATCACATTGACAGATAATCAAAGAAAGTAAGCAAAAGAGATTGGCTGCTATTGATTTTATTTCCTTAGTTATGGTCTGCAGTCTCTGTCTCAGAGTATAATAAAAAGGAAAAGAAATGTCTTTGCCAGCATTTGGTGTTCAACATACTCAGTGAAATAATTGATGTTCACAGTATCTTTTACCAGTGTCACTGAACAGAGTTGGCCTAAGCAGACACTGTGTATCTCCAGTATTTGTAATAGTACTTTGGATACCCTGTAAAATACTATGATAAAAGGTTAATTTATATTTACTTTGTACTGAACACTAGTAAGGCTACCACAATGTCTTTAGATTTGAAAACAAGAGAGAGACAACATGATTTCATTATGGGCTAAAAAAAAAAAAAAAAAAAAAAGTAATAGACTTCTTAATTTCGTGGGGTCTGTAAGTGTGTAAGTCTGTTAACCTTAAATTATAACGCCTAGGAGTGCTTATATTTTGAAACTTTAAATATATTCAAATTGTTCACAAGTTCCATGAACTTGTATTTCCCACTGACATAGTATCTAAATGGCCATTTTTTAGAAAATATGCATTTCATACTTACTTATCTTAGCTTGAGGGTCAGATGTCACTAATTCTAAATATGGATTTATTTGGTTAGAGCAGTTCAGTAGGCTTTCAAAGTCACTCAGAGATAGCAAAAATAATATATCATCATAATTAAATCTAGATTAAATATAATTTCTTTTTCAGGTCTGCTTATTGGTAATTTTAAGCATCTTAACTGTTCCTAAAACTTGTTTTACTTCTTCCTATCCAGACTCTTTTTTCGGCGACATTATCCAGTCAACAGTGTTATTTTCTGTGCTTTGGATCCACAGGACAGAAAGTAAGGAAGACAAGCAGTATTTCTCATATGTTATTTGTGGTGTTGATCTACAAAAAGAAAAAAAAAAAAAACTAACATAGGTTTCATTTTCTTTCTCCATTCCTTTTTTTTTAACTGCTTTCTTAATGGACAATAAGATGGACGAAAGATGGCCTTTCTGCAAAGTAAGTGTGCACCTATCTCAGTCTCTTTCAACTGAAAGTTTTAGGAATATGATTACAGTGATAAGTTTCTTAGTGTTCTAAAATATTTTGGTCAGAGATGTAGAAGGAAAGGCAGCTGTTCAGAGACAAAAGTGTCTCTGTCCACTGTAGTTAAGAATTTACTTCATGTGCACCTCTGTAAATCAAGGCCTAATTATGTGATTGTGGGATGTTTGGAGCCAAAGCTAGCGCTGTTTATTTAGGTTGTAAATCTGTGATTTCACTAAAGTTTCAGAAATGAAAGCAGAACCAGTTGCTACTTAGTTTTGTGTTCCACTTGTCCAGCAACACTAGCACAGACTTTCTTGTCTCATTTAGACTGATAGCTTTAAAAATAAAATCCTGTACGTGGCATATACATGAAAATGCTCTTAGTAATACAAGTGTGTGGCATAAACATATAATTACCAGTGGATTGCAAAGTGTTTTCTATTGAATGCAAGTGTTGTTGACCCATATTTACCAAAAGAAAAATCCTAAATAGAGCTTGGGCACTAGATGGCTTAAGTTCTATTTCCAGTACTCTGTCCACTGAGATGTGTGGCCCTCAGACCTCTGTTAATGCACCACACACCCGCCAAAGTGGATAAGAGAAAGTAGTATTGAATCAGATATATTTAAATATATCCCCAGGATTAGCAGCATGTCTCTAACAGTAGTAGTACAGGATGCAATATAGACAGAGAAGGAAGAGGATCGTCTCCTTCCCTGATTCTGGTGATTCTGAGCCACTCAGGAGCTCCTGAGTTGGCTGGTGCATCTGGACTACTGTGTTTAGCAGCTACACAGGACCTTGTCCATCAGAACAAATCAGGTCTTCTCTGTGCTTTTGGTTTCTGCAGTATCTTTTTTGCTTCATGAAATGAGACAATGGCTGTCTGTCTGTTCTCTGATACACTGTGATTATTGCCCTTGCAGAGTGTTTGGGTTCGTTGCCAGGAAGCAAGGCAGCACTACAGACAACCTATGCCACCTATTTGCAGAGCATGATCCAGAGCAACCTGCCAGCGCCATTGTGAACTTTGTATCAAAGGTCATGATTGGTTCCCTGAAGAAGATCTGATGCCTTTCTGTCCTTGACTCAGAGCTCTTCACTGAAGGAAAGCACTGCGAGAGGGAGAAGGCATATTCAGCAACGATGTCTGAACCTTGTCATTCGCAAGAAGGAAAGCAGAGGACAGTCTAGCTGCATTGTGTTTGCAAGAGTTCAGCATTTTCTTTGAAGATGCCTCTGACTTAATAAAGCATTATTTCTTTGTTTTTATTTCAGAAGACAGAAGAAACTGAGAGCCACCCAGACCTATATAGCCCATACATGAATGAAGCATAAATGAAAAACTTTTCCTCTGAAGGGTTTCCAATATATTCTCACATGCTGTTTTGCATCATTTATCGGAGCAGAAATACTCACTAGGCTGTGCTACTTTTTATGCAGAATACATTTTGTATAACCTCCACAAAGACACTTGCCGTAGTTGCATCAGTGGTAGCTGTAGGCCTTGCAAACATGCTCTTAAGAGAATGATGGTCTGAGGAAGACTGTTTGCTCTTCCCTTCATCTTTATGTGATCAGTGATGGGAACTGAATGGAGAAAGGGGAAGATGCAGGTGAAGAGAAGGTTTGTGCAAGTTGATTTCTGATAAGAAAGGAATGGCAATGTGGAATATATGGGGAGATTGCTCTGTATTTAGTGTTAAGAAGGCTGGGCTGGTTTAGTTTGAAAAATTTCAAATAGGGGAGAGGTGGCAGAACAAGAAAAAAGGTTGCATGGTAATTATTCTGTAATGGGTTTTTTTGTATTATTGTTTTTTATACAGAGAACTAAGCAGGGAAGATTCTGTATTTTAATAATTACAGGATAAAAATGAGGGAAAAGCAAAGAAGAAAATTTTATAACTTATATATTTTACCTGTTCAGATTATTTATAGTAGATCCCAGATCTTGATATGTCATATGGATATTCTTAAACTAGACCATTGCTGAGCTTTGCCTCTAGTGCTATTTTCCCTAAGTGTGTATAGCCTGTGCCTTACTGTAGACAATAGTGTCTCATATTTTGACTTTTGTCTTACAGTGACATACTTCCCATTTTTTGTCTCTGCAATACTGTTGTGGTAGTAACATTTGTTCCTCTACCTAATACATAATTATATTTGTGGATTCTTTTGGCCCCTTTTTTATTGGAGCTTGGAGACTTTTTGGCTTTTTTATCTGTAGATACTGGTTTTGGTTTATAATGTTTTTTAATAATTCTTTGAGTCAGGAAATCCAAAAGGGAATAAGGTTTATTTTATTACTCTGTCCCAATTCTTGATGGCATTTGTGTCATAATTTCTGCAGCCATCACACTTCTACATATCTCTGTGTCTTCCTAAACACATTGATATTTTAAATGCATAACAAAGTGCTAGTTAGCTCTACAGAAAATGGATGCAGTAGATTACTGTGGAAACCTTCATGAGGAAGGTAAACTGCTGAGGTTTACTGTGTAATTCCCATTCTCTCCAAAAACAGCAGTACTAGACTCCCATATTAGAACTGATGGTAATAAAGCAGGTGCAGTGTGACAGTGCTGAAAAGTTTCATTGCCTGTATTTCTTTGATGTGTGGCTGTCAACATTACATTAATAACCCGAGGAATAGAATGACACATTGAATTCAGCATGCTGATACCTGAGACACTGGATTAACTAGTAACTATACCCACTTGAAGAATTTAATCCATTTATCCACTTTTACTAAAATATGGTTAAATGGAGTGGGAAATTCCAGTTGGTCTATATGGTAAGAAGGTTCCACCGATTTGAACTGTTCGTTCTGTATAAATTATCGTCTTTTTTGTTAACAGTTTTCTTTCTATTTCCTAAAATATTAGGACCATGGAAGCCTTACTCGGTGAACATAGCCAAAAGTGTTACCGAATTATTTGGGTAATAATGAACTTTGTAGAAATAACTTTATAGCTTTTAAAAGGAAGGGGGTAGGCAGGAGAGGGAGAAGAAAGATGTGAAGTTTAATGTATTTGGTCCAGGAAGTGGTGTGTTAGTAGCAGTGAACATTGGATGTGTGTAGAAGGATGAAGCAATCCAAAGCATAGTAGCTACCGTTGAAGCAACAAAGGCAAGTGCCTCTGATTTGTACCAAATAATTCTGTTCTTCTTACACAGAGTTACACTACTTAAATGGTGTTTATGTACCATCCAAAAAAGAATGCACTTCTTACTTTTAGGAGCTTTGATCCTTTTGAAACATGTGACAACACATTTCCTTTCTTTTGCTGCACCAAGAATGGAGTTGCTTAACCTAGTCAGCTATTTGGGCACGTGAATTTCTTCAGCTGACATCTCTGTTAGACTTAAGCCTCAATTAGACTTAAATCTGATGTGTTGTGAGCATTGAAATGAGGAGGTATTTTTTATTACAGTTTTTCAATTCTGTAGATGATACTTAAATTTTAGTGTGTCTTGTTAGACACCAAGGGTTGGCCTTTGGGCTGAAAATAAAGTGGGTTTTTTTTCCACATGTGTTATAGTTTCCATTCACAGTCTTATTTTTTTATTCTTTGTGTTTTCCTAAGACCCACTGAATTCAAGAGCATGAGGAGCTGAATGCTGACACTCCTGGTCGTGTTTCCTGGGAGTTCAGCTCTGCTTGGTATGTGCAGAAAAAAGAAGTTGCCCTGTTTCTAAGGGAGGTTTTCTACTCTGCATTCCTTTGGATGGTATATTGCCATGTGCTTTTGCTTTTTAATTAACTAAAAAATGCACAAAGCAAAATAATTCAGTGTGTACCATTGTGTAGTGTATGTAGAAAGATATTCACAAAACTTATGTTCATGGCAAATAAAAGACTAAATAGTTAATACAGCACTTTCTTTCAAAATTTTTAGTAGATGTGTATTTGCAGTTTCATAACTAATGGCAGCAAGTTGACACATGTATTTAGCCAGACTCCTATTAACCTGCTTAGTAAATGTACTACTATAATTGTACAGTGTTAAACTACTAAAATGCTAAAAGCCATGTTTTTCATTAAATGGATTCCTTATATCCAACAGTATCATTAAAACATTAGTGTTTCCTTCTTGGATTTACCTACTGGTGAAAATTTTTGCCTTTTTCTTGAAACTGTAAAGCATCAAAAGGTCTCCAGTACATAAAAATGAATGTTCTATAAATTCTTTGTATAGTCATTTTCTCTGCTCTTTGAATATCACTTCTATTCAGATTATAATAAAATTATGAACGTGAAATTCCACATACAGTGTTACAGGGCAGTCTGTTCTGAAAGAAAAGTAATTCTGGCATTGAAAATCAGGTAATGAGTAAAACCTTTTTGGTGAAGTAAGGATAGATGGCATGCTGAAACAGGGGTTTAGTTTTCTTTCTTAAAAGATGCCTTTCAAGGACTTGACTTCATATGAGTTTGTTAGTGGTTCAAATCTAGTTGTTAAAGCATATGACTTTCCTAGTTAATTTGCGATTATAATGGTATAAACTGTGTTTATCCATTGTTGCATATTTCACTGTAAGAATAACATATGGTGTCGCTTTCTGAGTTGTCTGTAACCATTTAACTGTGCCTCCACAGTGACTACAGTGCAAAGACTTCCAGTGGAGCTTGAGGGGGGTGAGAAATCTAAGCCCTAGCTCAGGGGTCTCAAACTCATTTTCCAACCCTAACATTACATTTGACCCTTTGAAGGCAACCGTGAGGCTGATGTGTCCCCTGGTGAAAATGAGTTTGACACCCCTGCATAGCTCTCTGAGTATAAAATCTGTGCGTCAGCCACACATTGAATTTTGAATTATATACATGCTTTATTGGGATTATTTCTGAGACTGATAGGCTCTGTTATGTCGTGCTGATGCTTTCTCTGTAAGGCAAAGGCTGGCAGGAGTTTTTCATTCGGTGTGCTTCATCCCTACATGCCATCATGAGGTTTATGCATGGGCATAAACAGAGTTGTTAGGCAACAGAGTTATTCATTAAAAGTATTCATCTTTTATCAGAATGAATTATAATGTGGAACAGACGACAAGGATGCTACAGTAAAATTGATCTGTGTCAGAGAGCAGTCTCCTGTTAAATGCTTGTTCTTCAACTTGTCTGCCATTGTGCACGTGTGCTGCTATGACTCCACTCTGAAGGCTGCTCTGGGGTCTCTTTGCTCCAGTGGACGAAAATCTGCTTTCAGTATTCATCCTAAATGTACTCACAGCTAGTTTATATGCAGTTGTTCTTATGCCAGCATTGTCTCTTAGCATGAATAACTGTTTCTTCCCTGAGGGTATTTATAGCAAGAGATCTGACCCCCCTGGTGTCCCTCAGTTTTCCTTTGGCAAGGCTAAACAAGATGACACTCAGCCCTTACCTTTTGGTTTTTGAAAGGGTGCAGAGGCCTGTTCTTTTCTACTCTCTGTCAGTTAAATAAATAATTTCTTTGGAGGGACCCTGAAGTGAACAGCCAGAATCTTTAAAAGGGGCACAAGCTGCTACCTGGTGATTTTTTAAAATATTTATATTAGAAAACTCTTGGAACAAGAAAACTTGGCCCATGAGATAGGCAGAGTAAACCCCTCCTTTGCTTCTGCAGTTGACACCTAGTACAAAGGTTACAATAGTGTAAACTACATCAGGCAATGTGCACAAAGGAAATTTATGAAGGCAAATAGCTAAAGAAGTTCTCAAAAGCATGTCAGAAACAGGAAGTTCGCAGGAGACTTAGCAAGTCTGGCAGACTATCAAGAGGGCAAAGGGGAGCTATTAGGGAATTTAAGGATCTGGCTGAATAACTGAGACGAGATTTGCATTACATGTCACTGCAATAGATACCAAAACTTCCTTTGAAAACATTTGATGTGTTTCGCAAAGTGCAAATGTTTGTACCAGTTTTAGTGTTCTAACATTTACAGAACTGCAGACTTACTGAGGTTGGAAGGGCCCTCTGGAGGTCATCCGGTCGAACTTCCCTGCTCAAACAGGAACATACGGAGCCAGTTACCCAGGACCATGTCCAGATAGCTTTTGAGTATCTCTGGAGACAGAGACTCCATGATCTGCCGGGGCAATTCATGCCAGTGCTTAGTCACCCTCACCATAAGAAAAGCATTTCCTGATGTTCAGAGGGAGCCTCCTGTGTTTCAGTTTTTGTTCCTTGCTGCTTGTTGTGTCACTGTGCACCATGGAAAAGAGCCTGGCTCTGCATAAATACCCTTCAGGTATTTATAGACATCAGAGAGATCCCCCGAGCCTTTTCCAGGCTGAACCGTCCCAGCTCTCTCAGTCTTCTGGCTCAGGGGGCTGTGTACCTGGAGTACAACTGGTCTTACTATTAAAGACTGAAGCAAAGAAGGCATTAAGTACCTCAGCCTTTTGTCCTCTGTCACTATGTTCCCCCTGCATCCAGTAAAGGATGGAGGCTGTTCTTAGCCCCCCTTTTGTTGCTCATGTATTTATAGAAACATTTTTTGTTGCCTTTTATGGCAGTAGCCAAATTCAGCTGTAGTTGGGCTTTGACCCTTCCAATTTTCTCCCTGCATAACTTCACAGCATCCTTGTAGTCCTGCTGAGTTGCCTGCCCCTTCTTCCAAAGTTCATAAACTCTTCTTTTATTCCTGAGTTGCACCTTTTATTCCTCAGATGCTCCAGTCCATTAATCATCTTCATGGCCTTTCACTGGACTCTTTCTGATATGTTCATGTCTCTCTGTACTAGAGAGCCCAGAACTGGACACAGTACTCCAGATGTGGCCTCACCCGCACTGGGAAGGATCACCTCCTTCGACCTGAGCAATACATGGTCTAACACAGACAAGGATATCTTTAGCAGCCTTTGCCACAGGGGTACATTGCTGGCTCATGTTCAGCTTGGTATCTACCAGAACCCCCAGGTCTTTTTCTGCCCGGCTGCTTTTAAGCCGGTTGAGCCCCAGCATATATCAGTGCATGGGGTTGTTCCTCATCAAGTGTAGGACTTTGCACTTGTTGAACTTCTTTACTCTCACCTGTCGAGGTCCTGCTTGATGCCAGCATGTTCCTCTGGCCTATCAGCCACTCATCCCAGTTTTGTGTCATCAGCAAGTTTGCTGAGGGTATACTCTGCCCCATCATCCAGGTCATTGATTAAGATGTTAGACAGGGCTGGACCCAGGATGGACCCCTAGGATACACCACTAGTTACTGGCCTCCAGCAGGACCTTTCACCACTGATCCACATTCTCAGGGCCTGGCTGTTCAGCCAGTTTTCAGTCCACCTCACTGTTCGCTCACCTAGCACCTACATTAACAGCTTGTCTATGAGGCTGTTACAGGAGACGGTGTCAAAAGCCATACTGAAGTCCAGGAAGACAATGTCTACTGCTTTCCCCACATCTACCAGACCAGTCATTTCATCACAGAATGTTATCAGGCTGATCAAGTGTGACTTCCCCTTGATGAAGCCATTCTGACTCCATGAAGATGGTGGGGGGCTGGAGCACCTCCCCTATGAGGACAGGCTGAGAGAGTTGGGGTTGCTTAGCCTAGAGAAGGCTCCAGGGAGACCTTACAGCAGCCTTCCAGTATTTAAAGGGGACCTACAGCTAAGACAGGGAGGGACACTATCAGGAAGTGTAGTGATAGGATGAGGCGTAATGGTTTTAAACTGAAAGCGGGTCAATTTTTATGATATATAAGGAAGAAATTCTTTATGATAAGGGTGGTGAGATACTGGAACAGGTTGTCCAGAGAAGTTGTGGATGTCCCATCCTTGGAAGTGTTCAAGGCCAGGCTGGATGGGGCTTTGAGCAACCTGGTCTAGTGGAAGGTGTCCCTGCCCATGACAGGGGGATTGGAATTAGATTATCTTTAAGGTTCCTTCCAACGCAAACCATTCTGTGATCTGTGGCTCTATGATCCACAAACAACTGGTGCTTTGCCCCATAAAGATTTCTTAGCCCTGCGTGGACGCTGTTCCAGGTTGCAATCAACTGCTTGTGCCCTTCCAGTCATCTAAGCAGTCTTAAAAAACGGATTCACTTCAAATTCCTTTTAAAAATCAGCCTTTAATATCATTAAAATACATTTTCACCATTGTAAAAATCTTCTAACATCTTTGGTAAAGAGTTGTTGCAAGAGTAGTTGAAAAAGCAGAATTCATTTTTTACATAACTATTACTTTTTTCCGAAATTATGTACATACTGTCCTCAAATATATATATATATATATATTTAATCTATGCCTATTCCTATCCCGCCTAATTAAATCTGATTTTTGGGTTTTCTCCTGTTGCTACCTGTATTATATACAAGTAGTGATTCATTTGTAAAGCAGCTGGCATGTGTGAAAGAAAATACAGGAAAACAAACTTGGATGGAATGCATTATGGATCAAAATGCGGGATGCAATTGGTCCAATACATTTGTGTGCTTATGTTTACTACAGTAGAATAATCCAGCTGTAAAAATAAACAGGACTAGGTTGGTTCATTTATTGAAGTACTACTTTCCAGCTTTTTTGTTCACAAGCTAATGTGAAACTCCCATTGCAGAGGATGATAGGTGTTTATAGCTGGGACATGCAAGTGGTGAGAGGAGGCCCTCAGAACTCAGAAGGAAGCTTCCCAGGACACAAACGTCTCTCTGCATATGAAAATCGTTAAAATTCATTCATATAACTGAGTGCTATAGCAAACTCACAGCCATGTTCTCACATATAAGCATGTTTTGCTTCAAGTGGCCAAGAAGGACAGCAACCCATGAAAGTAACTTGTGAGCACTCAGACAATTTCTGACCACGTTAGTTTCTTTCCATAGCAAGTGCCAGGCATTTGAAATAGCACTTGGAAGTCTGTGAAGGATTTTTATGAGGAAATCTGCTTAACATGTGTCCGTCTGTTTTCACAGAAGGCAGTTACCTAAAAAAATTGCAAAAGTGGTATTGATCATGTAGTGACAAACCACTAGTGCACATGGTACACTAGTGCACTGGGACTTGTGGATATGAATTTGTTCTTATCAAATCTATATTTGATCTTGCATTGTCTAGTTAGCTGTAGAACATACAGATTTGGTATTTGATTTTATTTGTTCTGGGTTATTTCTTGGAACCTCAGAAGAAGTGAAACAAACATGGTTTGTATCTCTGCAATGGTAATACTTTGTCACGTTTCATGAAAACTTAGGACTCCTATGCCTCATTTGGTTAGAATTTTGCTTCCTGTTACCTCCCATAAATTGGTTGTATTTGGGATACCTTTACATTCATGCCTGAACCTCAGTCTGGTTCACTGACTCACATGCAGCCTGTGTATACATTTTCCTGTGTGCATAGTCACACAAAGGCCTTTTGTAAGGTCTGCATTGTCAGTAAGGTTATCTAAGTGTGAATGTACTTTCCGACTAAAGCACTATTTTGCTGAGATGTAATAGGTAAGAGATTTAGAAAGTGCTGGAGAGAGAAAAATCTTATGTGAGTTTGAAATGGCTGGAACCACTGTAAAAGAGAAACAGTGCTAAGTGTCTTACAAGAATTTGTGGTTTTTTGTTTGTTGGTGTTTTTTTGTTGTTGTTTGTTTGGTTTTGTTTTTTGTTTGTTTTGGTTTTTGTTTGTTTTGTGGCGTTTTTTTGTTTTTCCTTTTTTTTTTTTTTTCGAGGGAGATGATGGTTAATCATGTATAAAACTCTAGATCCCTGCAAGGAAAATTCCAGTCTCCAGTTTATGTCTATAAACTACACATGCTAGATGTTGTTGATAAATCAGTTGAGTAGTGGGCCTGTAAACATTAATACTATGGTAAACTTATGAGTGTTTCTGAGGTGGCAGTAATTTTGTAGGGGTATGCACCTGAAAAATCAGGACCTTGACCTATCTTTACCTGTTCTTAGTGTGTTTAGTAGCAGTAGCTGAGGTTGACTTAGTATCTCTGGAGCTGTCTTTATCTCTCTGTACATGTTGTATAGATTCCAGAGCTGTTTAAGGATGATGGGATTTAACCAGTTTTTAAGCAGTCACAGTTTTAACACTCTCCAGTTTCACTCATATAGTCTAAGCGAATACATGTGCATGCTACTTGGCTCAGGAATAGGAGAAATAGTTTATCAAAACTTTACATCTGATGAATCCAGATTGCCCAATATTTCCAGATACATTTCAAGGATACAACCCAGAAAAAAGGATGCATTTTTTGCTGGACTGGCAGGTTTCTCTGATGTTTGGAACTGTGGTGTTTGGGGCTGACTAAGAAGGGCTGTGCTGCAATAGGCAGGAACACACAGGCGCCCTGACCCAGTGCAAGATGACAGTAAAATAAAGGCTGTTACATGACAAAAAGGAAAAAGAGAAAGGAGAAATGAGGAACTTTGTCTTCCTGCTGCATTCGTGTCAGACAAGAGGAACATGGGTTCACAAAGGGAAAGTCTTCAACCAATCTGATATCCTTTTGTGATGAGGTCACCTGGATAGTGGGTGAAAGGAAGGTGGTGAATATAGTTTTTCTGGATTTTAGTAAGGCTTTGGGTGCTCTCTCTCGCAGCATCCTTCCAGACAAGTTGTCCAGCTGTGAAAGGAGCAGGTAGACAGTGTGCTGGCTGAAGAACTGGCTGAAGGGCAGAGCACAAAGGGTTGCAGCGAATGGGGGCTATGTATGGCTAGTGACCAGTCACCAGTGGTGTTCCTCAGGGCTGAATTCTAGGGCCAGTTCCGTTCAATATATTTATCACTGATCTGGACGCAGGGCTTGAATGCACTATTAGTAAGTTTGCTGATGATGCCAAAGTGGGAGGTGCTGTTAATTCTCTTGAGGGACAAGATACCTTACAGAGGGATCTAGCTAGATTGGAGCATTGGGCAATGAATAATGGGATTCCATTTAACTGGTCCAAATGCTGGATTCTGCACTTGGCATGCAGTAACAACAGACACAAGTATAAATTGAGCGAGTAATGCCTGGAGAGCAGCCCTGAACAAATAAGTCGGGGGGTGCTGGTTGACAGTGGGCTCAACAAGAGTTGGCAGTGCATCCCTGTCAGCCAAGAGAGCAAACTGCATCCTGAGGTGCATCAAATGTAGCATAACCAGCGGTCAAGAGAGGTGATTATTCTACTGCATTCAGCATTGGTGTGGCCTCACCTTGAGTACTGTGTGCTGTTCTGGACTGATGTGAAGGTACTTTACATACCTGAGGAGGGCAACAAAACTGGTAAAAGGGCTGGAAGGCACATCCTATGAGGAGTGACTGAGGACTTGGGGTTTGTCTAGTTTGGAAAGGAGGCTGAGGGGCAGCCTCACTGCTCTCCAACTTCCTGAGGAGCGGAAGTGGAGGGGGAGGTGCTGAGCTCTTCTCCCACGTACCCAGTGCCACACTGTGTGGCAATGGCTCAAAGCTGCGTGCATCAAGGGAGATTCAACCTTGTCAGGAGGAAACATTTCTTCACTGAGAGGGAGGTCAAGCCCTGGAACAGGCTTCCTGGAGAGGTGGTGGATGCTGTATGCCTGTCAGTGTTTTAAGAGGCACTTGGACAGTGCCCTTAATGCCGTGATTGAACTTCTGGTCAGCCCTGAAGTAGTCAGGCAAACAGACTAGATGATCATTGTAGACCATTTAAACTGAAATCTATCCCACTCCATTCCATTCTATTCTATTGTATTCTCATATGCGCATGAAATATGCAAATAAGACACTGGAACATTATCAAATTTTGCCATATTAAGTATTGCCTTATTGTTCCTCCTAACAATTGTGGCTAGAACTCAAAGTGTTTTGATAACTTCACAGTTCATATTTGTACATATTTTAGTTGAAGAAGTTAAATTTTCTCCTTCACAGCATTTCACATGATGATAGGAACAATCTCTTGTTTCCTTCTACTTGGCCAGAACAGCATAAAAGACCTTACAATACTCTTTGAATTTCAATGCAAGCAATGATCCAAGAGCTGTACTTCACTTCCATCTGCTGGTGAACCTATAATATAACATGTAGCGGGTTATTGAGTTGTGCACTCCAGGTTACATACAGGTTGCTGTGCTTTGAATGCAACAGCTATTGTGTTCATTATCCAGTAAGCTGTTTTATTTTTCATAGCGTAAATCACCAACAAAAAAATAACTCACTCCCTTTCCACCATGCCACTTCTCCAAAACCCTAAGTGCTAGTGAAACATCCAGTGTATCTTGTAAAGTACTTTGCCACCTATGTACTGACAGAATGGGCTGGATTCTGTTTATCACAGAAAAATGACATAGATGCTGTTACACCACTGAACCCTCATGTTTCTTCACAGTGAAGCATCAGTACTGCTGAGTTCCTTGGACTTTTCTGAAGAGTTGGCCATCATTTTTTGGTTGTATTTTTCTTCAAGACCTGGAATCAAGTTAGTAGATTACATTTCTTGTTTAAAGAAAAAAAAAAAAAAAAAAAGCAAGCTTGTAGCCTTCTAATTTTCATTGAAAAGCCTCTCAATATGAGTAGATCATGATCCAGCAATAGCATACACATAAAACATACCTAAACGTATTCTGTAATTAATATTTTTGAGACTGTCGAGGGTTAAGATTGCGGGGTGACAATCAAACCCTGGCAGATGTATTGTTAACCCTCTCTCCCCCACGCTTCCCCATTTTGCCCCTCCCTCTCCCCCCTTCCCACTAAGGACAGGTGATCGGGAGGGAAAGAAGGACAGAGAGAAGAGAGTTGGAAAAATTAAAGATGTTTTACTAATGCTACTAATAAGAATAGAGAAAATAATACAAAATATACAAAACAATCTTGAAAGTCTCAACAACTGCAGAGCCAGCACCCAAAGTCCTGGATTAGACTCTGTAGCCAACCGGAGCTGGATTCAGTCTCTCACTAGGCCCCAGTTCGCAGGGACAACCAGCAAGGTCCTCTCCTAATGTCAGCCATGAGGAAAAAGGGAAGGAAAAGGGACGAGATCCTCGTGATCTCCCACTTTTATATGAAGTATTCACGTGAATGGAATGTTATACACCGTTGGTCAGTCTCTCAGTCACCAGTTTCTCGTTGCCCCTCTCGCGAGATGTCCATCCGTGCTTATCAATAAGTTAACATTCCATTGCTAGGTTTACCAAAACATGTATCTGGTTCTCCAGGAAAATGCAGCTAATACGAAAGCTTTAGCTGACAGGCAAATTCACTAAAAGAGAAACTTGTTTTTTAACAAAACCAAGACAGAGACTAATCAGGATTTGAATCTTGATAATAATTTTTAAACGCTGGACACACAATGAAATCAGGTATTACAAAAAACTGTTCAGCAAAAGCAGTGTCTGCTGGTACGTCTTCTTCCCAAATGTAGTTGTTACAGGCACTGAAAAGTCAGGGCTTGCTTTATTAAGATTAGAGACTATGTCAAAGTCTGGATATCTACTATGAGGAGATGCATCATGGGTAGCTGTTTCTGTTTAAAACAGGAAAATAAATTCTTAGAGCAATTATTGTGAGGTTTGTTTTTTTTTTTTTTTTAAGATCACACATTCAAACTTTAAAAAAATACAATTGCCTTCTCAATATTAGCATTTAGTGTTTACATATCCCTAATTATGAAGTCTGGATACACTTATGTGAGCAAAAATAAAAGAGAAGTTCTTCATAAATACATGACTCCAGCAGCTGAGTTTTAAATTAAAATACCAACTATTCTACAGCCTATTCAACATGGCTTCACCAAGGGGAAGTCATGCTTGACCAACCTCATGGCCTTTTATGAGAACGTAACGAGGTGGATAGATGATGGCAAAGCAGTAGATTTCGTCTACCTTGACTTCAGTAAAGTATTTGACACAGTCTCCCACAGCATCCTTGCTGCTAAACTGAGGAAGTGTGGTCTGAATGGTCAGGTAGTGATGTGGACTGTGAACTGGCTGAAGGGAAGAAACCAGAGAGTCATGGTCAATGGGACAGAGTCCAGTTGTGGAGCCCAGTATCTAGTGGAGTGCCTCAGGGGTTGGTACTGGGATCAGTATTGTTCAATACCTTTATCAATGACTTGGATGAGGGAATAGAGTGCACTATCAGCAAGTTTGCTGATGACACCAAGCTGGGAGGAGTGGCTGACACACCAGAAGGCTGTGCTGCCCATCCAGCAAGACCTGGACAGGCTGGAGAGCTGGGCAGGGAGAAACTGGATGAAATATAACAAGGGAAAGTGTAGATTCTTACATCTGGGTAGGAACAATCCCAGGTTCCAGTGTAAGTTGGGGAATGACGTGTTGGAGAGCAGTGTGGGGGAAAGGGACCTGGGGGTCCTGGTGGACAGCAGGATGACCATGAGCCAGCACTGTGCCCTTGTGGCCAGGAAGGCCAATGGCATCCTGGGGTGTATTAGAAGGGGGGTGGTTAGTAGGTCCGAAGAGGTTCTCCTTCCCTTCTACTCTATCCTGGTGAGACCACATCTGGAATATTGTGTCCAGTTCTGGGCCCCTCAGTTCAAGAAAGACAGGGAGCTGCTGGAGAGAGTCCAGCACAGGGCAAAAAAAAGAGATGATTAAGGGAGTGGAGCATCTCCCTTATGAGGAAAGGCTGAGGGAGCTGGGTCTCTTTAGCCTGGAGAAGAGGAGACTGAGGGGTGACCTCATTAATGTTTATAAATATGTAAAGGGTGAGTGTCAGGAGGATGGAGCCAGGCTCTTCTCGGTGACAACCAATGATAGGACAAGTGGCAATGGGTACAAACTGGAACACAGGAGGTTCCACTTAAATATGAGAAGAAACTTCTTCTCAGTGAGGATAACAGAGCACTGGAACAGGCTGCCCAGGGAGGTTGTAGAGTCTCCTTCTCTGGAGACATTCAAAACTCGCCTGGACACCTTCCTGTATAACCTCACCTAGGTGTTCCTGCTCTGGCAGGTTGATTGGACTAGATGGTCTTTTGAGGTCCCTTCCAATCCCTAACATTCTATGATTCTATTTCATGGTAAGATAAATGCATGGACTGGCAACATGTGGCAGAATGCAAACCCCCCTCTATCCCCCTCCCTCCTTCATCATGGAAGGAGTAGGCACATCTCCCTCTCTCTGCTGTTCGAGGCTAACAGCTTCTTTTGTTTGGCCCTAGAGCACCCTGGCCAGGGCCGTTAGGAGAAGGGAGTGCCGAGATGCCAGGAACCTCTGGGTGCCCGCAGCCAGTGTGGGGGATGTTTGGAGGATTCAGGGGCACCCCCACAGCCAGAGTGGGGGTGCAGAGAAGCTTCTGGAATGCCCACAGTCAGATCTGATCAATCAATAAAAAACGGGACTCTCGTCGAGACTCCACCCCTTGTCGCAGATCTCTTGGAGCACGAGCGAGATGCTGCCGCCGAGAGCACCCCCCCAGAATGGAGACTCTGCTTGCCTTGCCGCCATGTGTATGAGTAAAATTTCTCCTTGCAGGAATGCGAGTATATTTATATTTTCCGTGCACATATGCATGCATACTTTCCATGCTCAATATGAGCACGTGTAAAATTAATCCTCGCATAATCACGGGTGTATTTTCCTCCTTTGCTTCCACGTAAGCACGTGTAACTTTCCGTGCACACATGCACGCGTACTTTCCATGCTCAATATGAGCATGTGTAAAATTAATCTTCACATAATCGCGGGTGTGCGGCAATTAGGAACGACGTATACCAGGACGCAGACAGAAATTCACGCAGAGGCAGAGATCTTGTTCAGGAAGGAGCGCAGAGCCTGGCCAAGCCGAGAGCTGACCTAGGCCTAGGCTGCCTTCTTTATTCACCATTGACAATTTATAGGATTTACAGGTACAGGCCTGGATTAAGATGTTTCCAAAAAGGTGCTTTTCCACTAATTGTTATTAAGAACACACTGAACTCATGTGATGTTTGTCTCAATTGTTTTTCCACTCATTCACAGACCAGGCCCAAGGACATTCACACATCCCATACACTTGGGGGCAGTTATCCAGCCCGAGATACCATTCTCACGAGTCTGGGCTATAACTTTTTACAATTACGAGAAACGTACTTCAAAGTAATCTGTCCAAGGCCCTTTATATATTATTATGCTAGTATTATGTCTTTGACTGTCCAAATGGTCATGTTAGTAGTGATCTTTATTTATCATCCAGGTGGCTGGAACCGCACATCTTGCTTTCCCACATTTTACTTTCCAACATTTCCCCCTTTTTTGTTTTAAACATCAGGTTCTCAGTAAGCGCAGTAAGGACCCTGGCTTTGTTCTTCTTTGCATTCTGTATCATTCTCCAGATGATTTGAAGGACTACAAGAAAAAACATCACACAAGCATATCCAATTCCCACAAAAACCCATATATGCAGATTGAGAGCTGAAAATGAAGTTTTAGGGTCTAATCACTTTATGCTATTAGATAATGTTAGCCATTGTGTCTTACAGTCCTAATTCTTACAAACTATGTAATTATTTTGCAGGGTACTAGCTAAATCTTAAATCAGGCCTTGCACATTAGCTAAGACTGTTATTTTACTTCATATCAGCCATAAACACTATAATTCAATTTCAACAGTATTAGGCATATTTAGCACTCTGATAACAGAAAATACAGGTTCAGATATCAGCTAAGGAGATTATTTAAATACAATATCATAAAAATAATGAGGATCCACACTGTACATGTAGTCACTCACAAGAAACAAAACTAGAGTCCTTTTACTTCAGGGTACTCACAAGAAATAGTCACTCAAATAAAGAAGTGAGGTCTCATTCATCCCAGGAAGTTTCCTTAGATGGTGTTCCTCTCTAAGGAAAGGACTCCAGTTTACAGACCTGCAGCTCTGAGAAGACCACTCAAAGGATGTCTTTGGCAGGAAACAACATTTCATTGTTTGGCCAGATGTGGCTGTGGGCATTACAACATAGTCTAGAAGCTTCTCATCCAGTCTGGGCACCTCCTTGTTAAGGACCCTGTCAATTGACCGAGGGTCCCACCCCTCCTGACCCATCAGTTGGTAGAGGTGAAGTTTATTGACAACACCTTGGTACCATTCTAGGTGTATATATGTGGGGACAGGTACAGTGGGACACAGAAGGTGCTAAAGAGCCATCAACCTCCTCATTGAAAGTTCCAGATTTCAGGGGAATGTGTACTGCCTCACAATCCAGCCTGTGACCACAGTCATCTGACAAACTACTTTGAAGTGGTGGTGCAGTCACCTCTTGCCTCCAAAGTAAAAAGGGGGCATTCTGTTGTTGAGTTTGAATGCCCACTATGGATCCTCATACCTTATGTATCATTTTCTTGTTGAAAAGCAACCTACAATAGAATAGAATAATACAAATTACAACAATTACAGTTATTAACAAATATTGGAAAAAGCTTGTTAGCCATACTAATAAGGAAAACAAATGCATTGAAAGTTTTTTCGCCAGTTAGTCCCCAGTGCAAATAATGTAAATCTGTATCATTCTGATATGCTAGTGCCTCTTCCTTTGGTCTCTTCTATTTCTCTGTTGCCCTCTGCTGCAGGGACAGATGCTTTAGCTCTGGCATTAGGTCCTGCATCATGTTTGTCCAGCTCGTAGAAAGGTTTAACATATTTCGCAGGAAGCCACTTCAGTCCTGTTGGAAGAAGAACACAAGCATACCCCCTTCCCCAGGTGATTAACTCTATAGGCCCTTGCCACTGACTGTTGTGCAGGGGATCCCAGTATAAAACCTTTGGTCTCTGAGACAGTGAATCTGGAACATGGAAGTGTTTTTCCACTGCTGTGATAGAGGAGGGAGGCATAGTACGATTAAAAAAAATTTAAAGTATATGTTGCATTGTCTAATTGTTCCTGAGGTGTCATATTCCCCCTTTTTTTTTTTTAATAACATCTGTTTCAATTTGGAATGTGCTCGTTCAATGATAGCCTGTCCAGTGGGAGAATGTGGAAGACCTGTGACATGTGAAACACCCCATTGCTGTAAAAAATATTGCATGGATCTAGCAGTGTATCCAGGACCGTTGTCAGTTGTAATCTGTTGTGGTACTCCCAGTATAGCAAAACAACGGGTCCAGTGACACTGAACATCTCTGCTTTTCTCACTTGTATGTGCAGATGCACAAAGCATACCTGAAAAAGTATCTACAGAAACATGTACATATTTCAAACGGCCAAAAGATGAAATGTGTGACATCAGACTGCCAAATGTCATTAGCTGAGAGTTCGCGAGGGTTAACTCCAAGGGAGGGTGAGCTTGTAGTCAGACCTTGACATTCCAGGCAAGAGCACACTATGTCTCTCGCTTGCTCGAGAGTGAGACCAAACATCTTTTTTAAGGCAGCACCATTCTGATGGAAGAAAGCACGTGAAGCTCTGGCAGACTGGAAACGGACTGTAGCTACAGTGTAAGAATCCACAATTGCATTGCCTTCAGTTATGGGACCTGGTAAAGTTGTATGAGAGCATATATGAGTAACAAACAGTGGGTGTTTGTGAAGCTGTAATGCAGTTTGCAATGATACAAACATATCAAAAAGTTGCTGTTGCGAGATTTCTTTAAGAAAAGTGGAGGGGATGCGCTGTAGGACCTCGACTATGTACTCAGAATCACAAACCAAATTTAGAGGTTCCTCCCTAAAAAGCTCTAAGGCATGCAAAACTGCGCCAAGTTCCACTAATTGGGTTGAACCTTCAACAATTTTAACAGAATGATGCCAATCGTTATCTTCACGCCAGACCACTACAGCTTTATGAGACTTCCCTGAACCATCAACAAAAACTGTGCGAGCATTTGGGATAGGACCAAATACAAGTACGGTCTGTGGTCTGGTATCAAATACATGCAGATTTTGAAGCAATTTACATTTACGCATGCCAAAAGCTATGCTGTTAAGAAAATCAGCTAGTGCAATTTGCAAGGACAGAGATTGTGAATAAAAAAACCCAAAATCTGCTTTCACAAAAGGTACATATATGACAGATGGATCATGGCCTACTAAAGCCTGAATCCGTTCTCTGCCTTTTTTGATCAGAGTAACAATCAATCCCAGGGGCTCAGTAATAGTTTTACAAAAAGAATTGGGCAAAAAATCCATTGATCTTTCTTTATCATCCAGGTGGCTGGAACCGCACATCTTGCTTTCTCACATTTTACTTTCCAACACGGGTGTATTTTCCTCCCGTGCTTCCACATAAGCATGTGTAACTTTCCGTGCACATTTGCATGCATACTTTCCGTGCTTAATACAAGCATGTGTAAAATTAACCCTCGCAGGATTGTGAGTGTATCTACTTTCTGTGCACATATGCACGTGTAACTTTCCCTGCTCAATATGAGCATGTGTATAAACTATTTCCTCGCACAATCGCAAGTGTATTTTTCTCGCATGCTTCCACATAAGCACGTGTAATATTCTGTGCACATTTGCACTTCTATTAACCCTCACAGGACTGCGAGTGTATTATAAATTTAACCTCACAGAATCGCAAGTGTACTAACTTTCCGTACTCAATACGAGTACGTGTATCTCTTTAAAATAATCCCACACTGTGTTCAGGCAAGTGTGTACTCTTCCTGGACTCAGGGGTGGCTCTGGCATTGTTTTGGGCGAAGCCATATGCACGCACACTGTGGACCTCCTGAATTATTAGTTGCTGCCCCTCAATAATTTTCCTCAACTGATATCCGAACCTGTCACTTTTGGAATGCTAAAACCCTGTTTCTCACTGGTTTAATAAAAGTTCTTTGGACCTTGTTGTCCCTTAAACTAACCTCGGGGTGCCTTCGTGACACAACACTATGAAGATTTTGATTCAGTGCTTTGCTGTACAAAGAGAGAATCACAGATAATACGCAAATGTAATTGCTTTGCTGAATCGGTTCCTGTATTAGATAACACTGAAAGAATCATCTGACTTTCACAATCAGTAAGAATTGCCAGTGGTAAATGCACATCTCACAGAAAGTATTTAGAAATATGCAGATAATGAATTATACCAAATAGATAGATGCACTACAACATATCTCTGATAATCTAACACAATATCACATATATCATTGCCTGACTATATGCAAACATATTTATGGGATGTCCATGCGTTCTTTTGCAATGCGGTATCTGAGTCAGTCAGGAAGCTATGTGTGTGTTTCTGAGATTGTCTAGGGGCTGTTGGCTCTGTCCTTGAAGATTTACTAGCTTGCATGCTAGCATTCATGGTGTCTCCCTTGCCATTCAGGCAAGGACCTCAACAAGCACTTGAGGTGGCACCAAATGTGAGGGGAGAGATGGATGTGTGTTCCTCAACAGCCAGAATCATGCATGCACTTGATCTAGTGACAGTGAAGGTGAGTTGCACTGTGCGCTGGGCAGCTTCTGAGCAGGGAGCAATCCACCTTGCATCATAAACACTCCAATGTTTGCCTGAAGGCAAATCTTGTCCAGGGAGACAGGAACTTTTAGGAGAGGGATATAATCTTTACTGTAGACTCACAGAATCATTTTGGTTGGAAAAGACCCTCAAGATCACTGAGTCCAACTGTTAAACTAACTCTGTCAATAAACCATGTCCCAAAGAACCTCATCTATGTATCTTTTAAACACCTCCAGGGATGATGATTCAACTGCTTCCCTGGGCAGCCTGTTCTAATGCCTGACAACCCCTTTCCTTGAAAAAATTTTTCCTAATATCAAATCTGAACCTCCCCCGGCACAACCTAAGGCCATTTTCTCTTGTCCTGCCACTTGCTTCTTGTGAGAAGAGACCAACACCCTTTATGCTATAGCCTGCTTTCAGGTAGTTGTAGAGAATAAGGTCTCCCCCCAGGCTCCTTTTTTCCAGGTTAAACAGTTCCCTCCACCACTCCTCATAAGACTTGTGCTCCAGGCTCCTCACCAGTTTTGTTACCCTTCTCTGAACTCTCTCCAGTACCTCAATGTCTTTCTTGTAGTGAAAAGAACACAGTATTTGAGGTGTTAACACATTATTCAAGGTGGTGTCCAACAGCAAGATAATTTTCCATGTGCACCATGTATTACTGCAAGCTTAGCAACTGTGAAGGACAAACAATGCAACAAGGATCCACTGTGCTGAACAAGAAAGGACCTATGTGTTCTCTTCTTCTCACACTCACTAAGTCAGCATATGGTTCTGTGTGGAGAGGCAGTAAAGATAAGTGGGTCCTGCCATTGCCTGGCAGGTGGAAGGTAACAGGTATTGCCAAGTGTGTGTTCAGCAAACAGATCTTGGTAATGTGGGCACACAGCACAGCAGTCCCAAATTCTCTGGTGGTAGTGGTCAATTTCACTGGCTGTGGCACACGCAACTGTGGGACGGGCTTCTTAGCACCACGAGCGCTAGGGAAGGATATTTGGAATTAGGGAGCTGCAAATCTGCAGGCCCTGGGTACCTGAGTGAGGCAGAAAGACTATAAAAATGACAACTGCAAGAAGCAAAGGATACAGCAGAGGAGGACCTAGCTGAAGTTTGTTTACCAAGTTGCCTGGTTTGGGAAGAGGGAGCTCACCTGTCTCACTCCTGCAGAAAGTTTGCCCATCAAAAGCAGAAACAGAGGGGCTGTCAGGATGAACTGCCTAGATAAGGCTAGAAATTAGAGGACTAAACAGTTGCTAATAAGTACCCAGTCTCCTACAAGAAAACAGAAGTGAGCAAATGAAGGAATTTTTTTTTTGTTCTTCTATCCCAAGCAGTCTGCATTAGCTTGTTCTGGTACTTAGGATGCTGTGTGAACTGGTGAGAAGATTGAGTGATATGGAGTTTGGAAAATCAGAAAAGTTTTAGTGCTTTGGGGGTTTTCTATGATCAGAAAAGGCTCACAAGACTGTATGATTCCTGGTTGTATCTGGCAAATGCTTGCAGCATAATATGAACCCTGATGCTAGGACTGTAGCATTGCTGTGGCAGGGGATGAGATCTATGCTTCAGGCATTGGTAGGCTGGTGTAGACACATCCTTTTTTTTTTTTTTTTTTTTCTTATTTCTTTCTAGGATGGGAGTAAACTGGATCAACCTTCCTATGAAAGTGGGAGAGAATTTCAAGGCGGACTCAACAGGGTGCTAGATAATCTCATCTAGGCTCCCTTTTCCAGAAAAGGTTAGACCACATGGTCTTCTAAGGTCCCTTCCAAGATGGGCTGTTGCATGATTTAATTTTTTAAAACTGTAAAGCCCACTTGCATCTTCCTTGGAATCTCCTCCACTGTAGGGTTAAATTGGCTTAGGCAAAGGTGTGAGCTTAAATACTGTACTAGCTTTGCAGTAATCTCCTCTGTGATGATCTTATTGTGGAGCAAGAAAGCTGACAGGTGTACATAAGCCAGGAAATTGTTTGGTTTTATATATTACAACCAAATCTGTTTATCTCTACTTGTTTAATTGTCAGCTGTTTGAAGTCACAATACAGGAATCTTTGTTGTCATTCTTGGTATCTTTTATTGCCAACTTAAAGTAGAGGTTCCTTGCATGAGGGATGCACGCAACCCTATAGAAAGCATTGGTGTGGTAAGCTATAGAGATAAATTTTGTTGGCTTAACTGATAACTTGCTTGAGTATATCATGGAAAGGCATCTGAACACCTTTAATATACATGCATATACATTCACATGTCTTATTTACACGTACATGTGTACTGTGTACGTATGTGTATATATATTTTATACAAATTCCATAATGCCAAAAAGAATAAATTTTAATACATTATTTTTCAGCCAAATCAGCAATCTTATACACACGTCTATGTATGTATATGTATGTCTGTATGTTTACCTGTTAAGCTTCCTAGGCTGTGCATATGGTGCTTATTTCTCCTGTGGGCATGGATACCAATGTCTCATTCAAAACTACAGCAGCTGATTGTACTTTAGGTACTCCATCAGTGCTTAGCAACATGACACTAACAATACAGCTACTGTGCGATAGCTGGAAGTTATCTAGAGGAATGGAGAATTTTTGTTATAACTTGGACAGCTTGGTGGTAGAAAAGGAGTTAGAACAGAGAGGAGCTACTGCTTCAGGGACATGTGACATAGGCTTAAAACTTTTTTTTATAGAGAAGAGGTCTTAGAGGATACGATCAACTTGTTTTCCTGAATTCTTGCAGACAACAACACATCAGGTATCTGATAGTCCAGCTCAATTTGTCATTTTTTAACATTGTTGCTTCCTCCTTTTCATTAGAATTTATGCTATCTGAGCAGAACTTCTGTTCCTATAGAAATGATTGTGTACTAACTCACAAGAACTAAAGTTTTGGAAGCTGTCCATTTTAATGCAAGCCAAACAGAGATTTCAGAGTTAAGTGCTGAGTGCTGGTCTGTTCAGTGGAGAGTCTAGGTGGTAGGGAGCATGGTAACGTGGTTCAGGAGAATGGAAAGACAATGGGTGCTGTTACCTCCCACGGGTTTCTTGCTGTCTGATGTGATGATTTCTAAATGTGGGGAAGAGGTTGGCTGTAGTTTATTAGTTCTGTGAGGAGAGTGGAAGTCATTTTATCTAACTTGTACAAAGAGTTTGGTTTTCCTTATGTAACCAAAATGCTAACCAAAGACGTCTAGAATCAAAGTTGGACTAATTGTGTTGTATTTTTTACATATAAATATGCATGCACTGTATTGTATTTTGGTATATAGTGAAACAGAGCAAAATGAAAGCCTGGAGGATTTAAAGATTCTGGCCACGCAAGGTGATGACAGAGCCAAAACCAAACCTTAACTTTAGAGCCCTGGACAGTCTCACTTGCCATAAAATTATTTGTATGCCCAAGTTTGTTTCAGATAATTTCCTAAGGAGCACCCGCCTTTATTGTTGCTGAGACAATGCAGGAGGAAGAGGATGGTTGAGATGGAAACTGAATGTGGAAATTTTTTTTGCATTTAATTTACCATTTGTGTTTGGCTGTACTTGGCATTGTACTTAGGTGTTTTAAAGCCATTGATTGTTGTCTAGGGGCCCTCTCTTAGTCTTTAGAATTAAGCAGCCATGAAGAAAAGCTTGGCAGTGGGGTGAGGCTGGTTGACTGGGGGTCACTGTCACCCTTTCATCTTCACTTCCAGCAGTGGAAGTGCCACCTGATGAGCCTTTTTCCTCCAGTACAATTGAAAATAAAATAAAGTTGCCAGGAGTGCTGTATGCTTTCCAAAATATTGCCCAGGTTCCTCAAAAGTTTTTGCTGATAGCTAAACATTTCTGACCAGCAGATGGCACAATTGTACAGTGCCTGATACCTATGTGGCAATGTAAAACTGTAATTCTGTTCAATTGGACTTTCTAGATGTTGTTCAGCTAGTTAGGATCACACTGAGTAACTGCACAGTGATATGTACACTTGTTCCACAGAAAACAGGGTGCATATTGTGCCTGTTAGTATCCTTGGAGGAGATAGTCATTTTGAACAACATAGGTAATTTAGCTTTGTGGTATTCTGAAGTTGAAGCCATTGTGTTTAAACTGAATGGTGCTGCTTGATTTTTAAGATGCAGGAAAATGGTGGAGGTGGTTTTGGTGGATGTAGGCAATGAAGAGTGTCTGAATGGGGTCTATAAGTCTACTAGGGAGGACCCTGAGCTCTTGGTGCTCCTCTCCTGGGATTTGTACCCCAAAACACCCACTGTGGCTCCTCTGCTAGCTGACTGCACATCCTGCCAGCTGCTCACAGTCAAACCTAGAAGTTCCCAGAGGGAATATGAAGAATTGTGAGTGAGGTAGGACAACACTCTTTCCTGCTGTATCACTAGCCTCTACCCTGGACTGTGTCTGATTCTTTGCCAGCACATCCTGACATGCAGATGTTTCCTTAAAGACGTTAGTATAGCTCATTTCGGAGTGGACTTCACAGCTGTAAGTGAATTTCTAGCAGAATTTGTGCACAATATAATTCTGAAATGTATATGCAGAAAAATGGTATTCTGCTGTGCAATTAAAGGCCAATTATGTATATTTTATGCATAATTGAAAAATCACAATTTTTTTTTAAGCACTGTTTAGAGGATTGAAACTAAGGAGTCCTAAGGTTTAGATGAAATTAAGTCAAATCTGTTGTTAACGAGTGCTACCTAGACAAGCATTTTTGCTTTGTCCCTTATTGATTTTGTAGCATCATTTTTTGCTGTTGTTGTTCTTGTTTTGTTTTTATTTTTATTTCTTTGCCATGAGAACATCCAGAAATGAGAAGACATTTGGATTATTAAGAGAAATAGGAGACCTTCTTAGTGCATTGATACCAAAATGAAGAAACTGCAATGCCTGGTCCCAATATGCAAGCAGGCCTTTATAACCACCTCTTTGAACTCTCAGGTATGAGAGTCATCTCCTTTTACACTTCAAACTGGAAGCTTTGAATATGCTTGCATAAAGCATCTTTCTTTTATCATTTACTACTTCTAGTGGGTTTACAATTCTCACTTCTAAATATGGCAACTATAGAAATCGGTGGGAAATCTGAGAAGCACTTTCACACAAATCCCACACTTTGAATTGTCCCAGAATTAATTCTGGTAATATCTTATTGAAAATCTCATTCAAAAATATGAACTCTGTTGGAAACTGAAACAATCTTCTTAGCAGTATTTGCTCCTATCATTGCTGACAATGCTTGTGGAAGCCATTTCATAATTCTCTGAAAACTGAAAAAGCCAAACCTGAAAAAGATGTGACCCAGATATACCTTTATTCAAAACTATCACATGTCCAGGTTCCAGACAAATATTTAGGTGTCTTTGATCTAGCTTGTACGTATACATGGCAGACCAAGGTGTGTTAGATAGATAGTTGTGGGTTCCTGTTCACACAAAGAATGGAAGTTGCACTGGGAGAGGATTTACTCTGCTTAGTGAAAACAGACCTGCCCAGTGCACATCGAAAAACTATCCTTAGTTGCAGCTGTCCAACAGTGCCTCATAAGCTGGATTCATTTTTATACATTTACACTGCTATACACATGTTTTAGGTTAAAATGACTTAGCTTCTATTAATCTTTGTAATAGACCCTTACAGATTCACTTCACGTCTACTTCATCTTGTTCTCCTTTTCTATTAAATCCATGGAAATGTCTTTAGAGGATATTTTCCTAATCCTCTCCTGGATTTTAACTTTGTTTTCTTTGTATGGTACTGAGCTTCCAGTTGGAGGAGAATAACTCTTGTTTGCTTGATGAGCTACTCATCTGCCAGGAAGCTCCATGAACTGGGATCGCTCTCTCCTGTAGTTACTCAGCCATGCATAGAAGCTGAGTCCTGCCATCATGTCATCAGCTACAGGGAGTTAGAAATATTATTTTGTATAACTTTAAGAATAGTTTAATAAGTAATTTGGAAAGACTGGACAGGCCAAAGCACTTTTACTAGAAGTTTTATGCCAATAGAACTTTGAAAAACCACCACACATGGCTGGAAGCCATAGCCAGTGATCCGGATGTTTAGATGAGACGTTACAGCTGCTGTCCCTACTGGGAAACTTTGGCTGACAGATTTGTTCTAGAATAGAGGTCAGTAGAGTTTAAAAACTAGTTAGTGCAGTCATCTGGCCTGCAGCAGCTCTGCTGATGCTGGGTGCAACTTTTTTCTTGAAATGCTTTGCCTCTTTGGGAGACTCAGACCCTTTGCCAGGTGTTAGTTTTCTCCATCCATCCTTGCTTATGCTACATGCAGTTCAGCCTTACAGATCAGAAGGGCATTTACCTACCAATGGCCAACTTTACTAATGTTTGTGCTTTTTTGTATTTCCTATAAGAATCAAATGCACAATTGTAATGCTTGCTCTAGATAGTGAAACAAAAGATCCTTGTATTCAGCATAGGCCTATCCCTATGTGCCTTGCTTTTTCTTCCAGAAGCAGCATAGGAACAAGTGTTAGGATCCAAAAGGCTATTTGGCAAGCTGCCACCTTAGGGATTTTACCCCTTTTCATCTAGATATATCTTCAGAAGTGCATCTAATTGCTGCTTGAATAGCCCTGTTATTTCTGCCACAGAAAACTTGCCTGGTGGTGATATAATCAGTGGATGTTTCTTTGACAACCAGGCTGCACAGCTTCTGCTCTCAGAACTATTCCAACTTTTCTCATTCCATGTGGCTGCAGACACTTTTCCCAAACTATGCTTTCTAGTTAGGAAATAGTGGAAGTATTCCCATCCACTTCAAAGGACAATGGATCAGACCTTAATGAATAATGAAAAGGCTACAGCAACAGATACATACCTCTGCAGAAAAATTCTGATGTAAAAGGTTTCTGATTTCTGACATTGTTACTCAACTTCACTCTTTTCCCCTTTCAGGTGCATTAAGTAAGTTCTTCGGTGTAGCTTGGTCATCTATGAAGTAGCAGTATGACACCTATCTACTGTACTACTTTTTAAGAGGTATATATTTATAGACTGTTTTGAAGATGAAGAGAACTAATTAAACTGATGATAGTTCTTGAGAGCTAAGGATTTTTTTCTACAAAAATGTCTTCGCAGTTATTAAATAATTGTTTTTGCAGCAGTATGGACATTTCTTCCCAAAGACTTGACATAAAAAGTAAATTACAAGCTGCACCAAGCAGCCTGAACTGGTCCTTATAGGTAATAAATTATTATTCTCTTCCTATTCTGCCTAAAGTTAAGATTTACTAGTCTCAAAACCAGCTATCCATTTCAGCTTAGAAGTGATATCAACATGTGAATATAATTGTTATTAAACCCTTTCCCTTAAAAGGGAATTGAAGAATTGAAGGCAAACATACTGGGAGTGTGGGCCACATGAAAATGAATGACTTTATTTGTACAAAATTTTTGGAAAATGTTAAGTGTTTAGATAAATACTATTCACTTGGTGAAATTAGTTCTAGTGCACCAGCAAAGAAAATCACAGACAATGATCATATTTGCTTTCCATATTGAGTGTTCACTCATATGTGTCTATATGGAAGAACAGTGGTACAGCCATTAGCCTATAGTGTTTTCCCCAGTGATATGTTAAATTCAATGCAGAAATGAAGTTGTTACAACCTCCAGAGGAAAGTTTCAGCTGATCAGTTCTGGATAGGCTGTAAATGTTGTCTGAGTGCTTACAGGTGTGGCACGCTGTAGGCAGGCCATGGAAGGAGCTGCTCAATGTAGAATAGCAATCAGAAATGGCACTTCGTAAAGTAGTGCAATGAAGGACTTACAGAACCCATATGGAATTAGGGAGTTGGCTATTCTATCTTGAATACAGAGTTGGACATCTAATTTTCAGCAGAAGCTGAAGAATTTAAAAAAAAAAAAAAAGCAGTGAGGTGACAACAGACATTAAAATCTTGCCCTTACTTTTTTTCCCAAAGAGATGACTAAGAGGTGTTAGAGAAGAAAAGCACTAAACAATAGGAAGATTGATGTCATTCAAAATCGTATTTTAGTAACAAGTGGTTTTATTTTATAAAACATTGCACAAGTTATACTTTCTAATTGCTTGCTTGAATATCCCCTTCTTGTAGATAGAGGAAAGACCTCTGTGAGAAAGTGTCTAGAGGACTCACACAAACATTTAATGTTTCTGTGAGGAGATTTTTCAGTTATACAATAGTGAGTAGAATGCAATGGTGAGGGACATCAGTCTTCATCTTTTAGTATAAATTGGCTCAGAGTTGTTGTCGTGGAGGCACCCCAAAGTCAGTTTTAGGTGGACAACAATTTCCAAAAACATACTTTATTCTAGTCAGAAAGGTGTAATCAATAAGCCAACTAGAAACAGGGTTTATACAATTATTTAGCACTCTGACAACATAAAATACAGGTTCAAGTATCAGTTGAGGAGATTATTTGGGTACAGCAACATAAGAATAATGAGGATCCACAACATGCATGCATACACTCACAAGAAACAAAACCAGAGGCCTCTCACTCAAGGGTACCCTGAAGAAACAACCACTCACCTGAGTTAGGTGAGGGCTCACACTTGCCTGGGTTAGGCAAGGACTTATTAAAGGATATATCCAGTAAAGAAAAATAACCACTTACCACAGGAGAAGGTGAGGCACTCTCAGTCCTGGGAAGTTTCCTTAGACAGCATCCCAGTCTAAGGGAAGGGCTCCAGTTCACAGATCCGCTGCTCCGAGAAGACCACTCAAAGGGAGTCCTTGATGAGGACCTCGTTTTATAGCCTGGTCAGATCTGGTTGTGGGCATTACAACATAGTCCAGAAGCTTCTCAGCTACTCTGTGTACCTCTTTTGTTAAGGACCCTGTCAACTGACTGAGGGTCCCACGCCTCCTGCCCCCAAAGCTGGGTGGAGGTAAAGTCACCCTGACTCCAGGTGGGAAGGATGTGACTGTCAGTACCATCCTAGGTATGTACGTGGGGACAGGCACTGTGGGGAACAAAATGTGCTAAGGAGCCATCAACTGCCCTATTGAAGGCTCCAGATCTCAGGGGGATGTGCAACTGCTACAGTTGTCTATAGTGATTATTGTTATTGTAAAATGTTTCTTTATTTTAAGTAACAGAGTTATTCTTGCTGGTTACTTGTAAACAAAAAGTATAATTCCTCCCATCTTTTTGAAATTAGATCAGTCACATCCTCTCTTTTCCCCAGAAATACTGTTTTACTAGGTAAGTGGTAGTTCCGTGCAAACGTGCTTTGCATGAGGGTAAGAACACTGAGTATGGTATTAATCAGACTTTTAACTATGTCAAATACACAGCTGAATATAACCTGCAGAGGTTCACTGAAGATCTGCCAATATGCAGATTTGACCCAGAACATTTCATGAAGTAATGCTGAATATATTCTTCAAATGGTGCCCTTCTGTAGGACTGCATAGGAGGTGGAATTCAGCAGAGACCAGAACGGATTATCTGCTTATAATAATAGCAAGATCCAAATGAGTAAACAAACAACACCCCCAACCAAGTCACATGTTTTCCTGTTACATTCCTTTTCAAAGCCAATCTCCTCTACTGTTCTAATAATCTTGCAGCTGATTAGGGTGGCTATAATAACAGAAGTTCATTACAATGATTTCTTTAAAAGAACAACAAGTGTTTTGATTTGTTTTGTTTTGTTTTTCAAGAATAGTGTGCCTCAGGTGTTGCATGTATAGTATCACTAGGTCCTTCCAAGGCCACTTGAAAACTGCGGTGAGAACATGGACTCTAGTGTGTAAGTACCTCATTAGAAATGAATGCAGTGCAGGGAGGGTGGAGACCAACCCAAAACTGGGGCTCCTAGGCATTATCACAGGAAAGCCAATAAAAATATTTTAATTAAAGCTGCTCAGCTTTGTCTTTGCTTCACAAACTTTTAAAATGGATTCCTCTTCCTCCTTTCTTTTCCTGATTGCAGGATATCCACTTCAGCTTTTTGGAAGTGCTATTTTGATGATTTGTCACAGTGATTAATTCCTTCTCCCTTTTCCATCTTATTTGCACAAAGAAATAATTGAACAGTATACAGCAGCACAGATGTAGCATCATGGGATGTTTATGTCAACTTTGTAATTAAGAATGGTAAATGTGGTATGTCAGTGTAATAAATAGAAGTGCTAGGGGAAGAAAAAGTCTGACTTTCCTTGTTTCTTCCACAGTGGACTGGGAATGCTAAAATTTGTTCTTAGCTGTATGTTGAAACACATTATTTTTTTTTGGCAGGATATGCATGAACATCAGTTTTAGGGATATATATCAAAAGCAAGAAAACAATATAGCCAACAAACAAGTTTCTGACAGCAGCATTCAAGCTGCAAAGTAAATTCAAGAAGGAGGTGAAGTAACTTATGGAGAGCTGACCTGGAAACCAGTAAAGATATCAGGACCCAAATAAACTTGGTCTCAGATACAAATTCTTCTGTTGATCCAATGTCTGGCAGGCACAAGTCTGTGACATGAATCTCTTCCAAAATGCAATGATTTCAACTGAAAAATTGTCTCTGAGTTCTCAGGGTTAGCTGTAGTCATGGTGGAAATGGTGGGTTTACTGTTACATACAAGTGCTGAACAAGAGCTCTCCAGGTGCTTAACTGATATGTAGTTGGGGCTGTGCTTTAGCTTTTTAGAAGAGCCTTAATTTCTGAGTTTTTGCTTCAATTTAGCAAGAATATCTATGTATAATTTTTATGCACCAGTTTCTTAATATCTGCCTTTGTCCTCCATTCACCCCTCTAGCTTTTACCATTGTATTTACCACTCTTTGCTGATGCATTGTGGGTGAGATTTTCAATTGCACAATTACTGCTGGAGGAGAATTAAATCTTAGTGCTAGTGCACTACAGGTTTAATAGAAACTTCAGGACCAGAGAAATGATCATGACACTGTACTCAACACTGGTGAGTCCCCACCTTCAATACTATGTTCAGTTCATAAGAAGGATGTTGAGGTACTAGAGAGAGTGCAGAGGAGGGTGATGAGGCTGACAAGGGTCCTGGAGCACAAGTCTTATGAGGATCTGTTGAGGGAGCTGGGGCAAAGGAGGCTGAAGGGAGACCTTATCATTCTCTACAGCTACCTGAAAGCAGGCTGTAGCATGGAGGGTGGTTGGTCTCTTCTCCCAAGTAGCAAGTGATAGGACAAGGGTTCTTAGGGACATGGTTTAGTGCTATCGTTAGGTTAGGTTGTGGTTGGACTCGATGATCCTGAGGGTCTCTTGCAACCAAGATGATTATACGATTCTGTGAAACATCAGCTTTCCAGCTTGAGAGACCATGTAGTCATGGACTTTTTTTCATGTAATCCTTGTTAGCTTTTTTGTGCTTTTGGCTGTACACACAAATACTGACCCAGTAGTGCGTCATAAGATATGTAGTGCAGCTTGAATGAGATGACATGAACTTCCTTCTACAGCTTCTCTAAGTTTACGTACTCTCCATGCCTGATGTGTGCTGAAAGCTGAAACTATGTGATATGAAGAGTGAGTCTCCCTCCTGTTCAGTTGTGTTACCCCTTAATCAGAATGGCATTATTTCTTTCTTTTGATGGAGAATTCTGGCTTCATCGTTAATGAACATGCCTTCAGTCTAGTGCCACCCACCTCCCCCTTACTTACTGCTTCCTCACCTCAGGTGACTGTGGCAGAACAGGTACCTGTGGTGGATTTGTTGTTTGTTTGGGTTTTGTTTGTTTAGTTTTGTTTACCGAGACTAATAACGAAAATCTTGTGCATTTGCTTGCTTCTGCCAGCCAGGCAAAAGAAAAGCCATCAAAATCCATTTCATCATGGGTGCTCTTTCTACCCCATAAAAGGCTAAAATAAACTGTACCATCCCACCTTCCCCCTCTACCCCTAAGTGTGATCAAACAGAGCTTTCGTCTTTCTGTCAGCAATGGTTTCCCTCCAGAGAAGGAAAGCCATGGCGGAGACTGGGTGCTTGTGACCTGGTCACTCGTGGGATGGTCTTGCTGCTGCTAGGCCGGTACTGCCCCGTAATGGCCAAGCAGTGGAAAACCAACGATTTCTGGACTGCACTATCCATTCTTCATCATCATGTTTGCCATCCCACTGCATTATTAACATAGTATGAGTCTTAAGTTCAAGTTGGAGGATGTTTTATTTTGTTTTATTTTATTTATATTTTATCTACACTATGTTACCAGTTACATATATAAAAAAAAAAAAAATCAGAAGGAAACAAAGGCCTGTGATATTAGATCAAATAAGCACATTTATGTTAAATGGAACCTCCTATGTTCCAGCTTATACTCATTGCCCCTTGTCTTATCATTGGTTGTCACTGAGAAGAGCCTGGCTCCATCCTTGTGACACTCGCTCTTTATATATTTATAAGCATTAATGAGGTCACCCCTCAGTCTCCTCTTCTCCAAGCTAAAGAGACTCAGCTCCTTCAACCTTTCCTCATAAGGGAGATGCTCCACTCCCTTTATCATCTTTTTTTGCCCTTTGCTGGACTCTCTCCAGCAGTTCCTTGTCCTTGAACTGAGAGGCTCAGAACTGGACACAATATTCCAGATGGGGTCTCACCAGGGCAGTGTACAGGGGAAAGAGAACCTCTCTCGACCTACTAACCACCCCCCTTCTAATACAGCCCAGGATGCCATTGGCCTTCCTGGCCACAAGGGCACAGTGCTGGCTCATGGTCATCCTGCTGTCCACCAGGACCCCCAGGTCTCTTTCCCCTACACTGCTCTCTAACAGGTCATTCCCCAACTTACACTGGAACTTGGGGTTGTTCCTGCCCAGGTGTAAGACTCTACACTTTCCCCTGTTATATTTCATTCAATTTCTCCCCGCCCAACTCTCCAGCCTGTCCAGGTCTCGCTGGATGGCAGTACAGCCTTCTGGCGTGTCAGCCACTCCTCTCAGTGTGAGGTTCTGCAGAGGAAGGGCAAAACCTGTTGTGGGTGTGGCTAATTACTGTTGAAGTATGAACTGTAGCAATGTTAGTGACAATACTTATTAACAGAACAAAATGCACTTACCCTTGATTCATTATGAAGTGAAAAGTGCAGTTTTTAAGCACAGTTACTTCTGATGCCAGTTTAGAAAACTTACAGATCACCAAAGCAAAAATTTCCTATTTCTGTGAAAAATGCTATCAATACTGTTCATCTGGCATGTTGTCCAAGTCCATGAGTTCATTATGAAATTCTAGCTCTAGAGCTAATAGAAATAAACAATGCAATATCCTTTAAAAAGTGGAGAACTAGACATGAAAGACAGCAAATACCAGTAAGTATATTAGTATGAGTGGGTGAAAGAAGAAATTCTTTTGTCACAAAAGTAGTTCCAAACAGTGCAAGTTTTTGAATTCATGACCTATGACATTCAGCAAAATATGCTAGAGGTGAAACAGCACATTTCACTGTTTAGCTGCAGTTATTTGCAGCATAAAGAACACCAAGGAAATGAGGTTAAAGTCAGATGACTAGATGAGCTTTTCAAGTGGTGCAAATAACAGAGTTGAAACTTTAGGACTAGACATAAAAATCTGTAAAATGTAGAAAAATCCAAGACAACTGGTAAAAGATCTATACAATTATTCTTCAGTTTAAGTACCTCGTGGCTGGGGATGTCAGCACCAACTAGCTGCTGTCAATGAGTCAAACAGATCAAATATTTACAACAAAACATCATAATGAGTTCAAGCATTTGAAATTTCTAAACAGCAGGGTTCTGAGACTAATAGAATGCAATAGAGGTCCCTCAGAGCACTTTGAACTCTCTTCACATGTTTCAGCTGTTTTATGTATTTATGCTTTGTATAATCAGATATTCATTAGGCAGAACACAGATTTTAGATATTGTTGTTGTTCCTAGTTAAGGCTCATCAGCTGGCTGATAGTCAAAATTGCAAATGATATAAAAAGATTTGTGCATCTTGCACATACTGACAAACAATAAAAATCATGCAGTACTTTGATACTCAATCTATTAAGTAGAGATGAAACTGCTTTAATTATACAAAAAAAAATTTTTAGTGTGATCTCAATGAACTCAAACCATAAAAATACTTAGTTGCCTTTCTCCCCTCTGATGTCACTGGAAAGTTAGGTTCATAAATATCTTTGTGGATATAGCCTCTCGTGCCAGGGAATTTTAGCTGTGGATCAGGAACCTGTTATCCAGGCTTAGTATTCTGCAAAACAATTGTTCAACAATAAATGAGAGCAAATACAGAGCAGTTGGCCAGGCAAAGCAGTAAACCAATGGAGCAAGGCTGTAGACAACATAATAGGTTGTGAGATCTAGACTATTGGTTGACAATTTATGTTGAAGGTTGGCTGTAGGTTATTTTTTATGTATAATGGAAAAGGAAATATGTAAGATTGGCTTTTGATGTTTATGTGTAACTTCTTGTCTCAGAACAAACATGATGGTGCAAAGTAAGCTATGAAGGTTTCATTGGACTCATCATGCAGGGAATTAACCCCCTGTAATAGAATGAGAGATGATGTGGGTAGTGCAGGACAGCTTTTCTTTGATATAACAGGGAAGGATATAAGGAATGGCCAGGGAAGAACTCTGGATCAGAAAGTCAATATCTAAATGAATTTAAGCTGTGTAAGCTTGTATTCATCAAGGCTAAAGAACAGAGTGGTACAAACTAGTGGTACAACATAAGCTCCTTCACCAGCTTTGTGGTTAGAGAAGAGTTTCCTGCAGATTCTGAAGTTTAATAATTTTTACTAAAGTTTACTAGCAGAGTCACAGTGACAGTGTACTTCTACAGGAACCTCTGTCATATAATGTGCTTAAAAATCACCTAGAAAAGCAGATAAGCAGTAAGATGATAGTTATTTGCTTATGCCAGGAAGTTACTATGGGTACCTTTCTTTTAAGGAAAAATTGAGTTAGTATTCTTCATCCTGGAAAAGATATGAGGAAGCATATGATAGATATGTAAAAAGTCATTAGTGGCTTGGAAAGTGACTTTTTGTGTTGGATGAGGCTGTAACCAAGAGTTAGGGCATAACAAGAAGCTAGAGGGTGCAGGTTCAAGGCAAACAGAAGGCAGTAATTCTTCAGACAGAATGCCTTTAAGCTATGGAAATTCTTGCATTCACAACACCCTGTGGATAATGGTTACATGGGAGGCAAGATTATTATATGCTACAGAAATCCACGGAAGGCTGGTAAATGCGCAGGAAATATATCCAGCTCCTTAAGTTGCAAATGGGTGAATTGGTCAGAGGAAGGGTTAAAATATTCTTCTTTATTCTATTTATTTATTTGCTATCTGTGTTAGGCTGTTGTTGGAGATGAGCTGAAGGATTTAATGAACTTCCTTAGGGTTGTGAACTGGAAAGATGACAGATTTGAATTAATGGCATTCTCTTGAAGTCCATTTGAGAAGATGAAGGTGAATGGGAAAATCCTCCAAAGATCACATGGAAGAAATAGACAATGAGAACAGCCAAAAATCTAGGTAGGACAAGATTTTAAAGACAATGGTTGTGGTTCTCATCTATGGTAAAGTTGGAGAAACAAGAATATTTTAGGGAGTCAGCAGAGATTTTAAGAGTGTTTTTAGCTAACTGTAGATGACAGGAGCTAAAACATGAGAAGTATGCAGATGAACTTGAAAAATAATATCAGTGGATATATACTATCTGTGAGTTTAGGATTGAGCAAGATGAAGTTTTGGATGAGGAAAGCCACACTAAATGTGACTTTCTTCGGGAGAGGAGACACTATGTCATACTGTGTATTATTATATTGGCAAAGAATAAGATGGAAGCAAGAAAATAGAAGAGAGTGAATTTCAGGTATATCAGAGGTGGAATGGGCATGATGGTGGGAACTACAGAAAGGAAATGTTAGACGTGACATAAGTATTTAGTTGAGTAAAGGAGACACTTGGCGAGGAAGGAAGTCTGCTTATGATGCTCAGAAGAACTGCATTTATCGTATGAATGGCATAAACTGGGTCTAAAATACAAAAAGAAGTGAAAGGTTTTCTAGAAGGATATATTTTGGGATGCTGGCCATATGTGCTCAGACGTGGCAGTAACTCTAAAAAGTTTTTCACCAATGATTACAAATCCACCACTGCCACAGAATTAAAAATATACTCTTCTTTTTTTTTTTTTTTTTTATTAAAAAGTCCCTAGGAATTACTGAAAGACAGAGATGTAGGTGTTTTAGGCATTAGCCAAAAGTTCATGGTCAGATCAGGGGACACTATGGAGTTTAAGGGGAGAATGAACTACCCTGATAATGTAGTTCATATATGAATTAGTTCCAGTACAGATAAACTTTATCCCAAGGGTTTGATCCAATGACTTCAAATAAGACTTTAATTTTGTTTTTCTGGAATTAAAGTTAATTTAGAGACTTAGAGATATTATTTCAGTGTCTCAAATACAAGGGAATATAATTTAGTCTGCTTATTGTATTTCAAACCATAAAAATATCACAAGTTTTGGAAGACTACAAGGTGATACATTTATAACAAACATTTTGGATTCCATCTGTCCCAATTATTAAATTCTGTTGAAAATTTTACGTAGGTAAAGAAAATAAGATCCTTATTCCAATTAACAAAATTTCAAATTTCTCATAATTGAAAATATATCTTAGGCAAAGCTGAATGCAGTTTTTATACTTCCTCTTCCAGACAAAAAAAAAAAAAAATATTCTTGTCATTGAAATACTGATTTCACAATGTAAAACAGATGTATGATAAATCATGGGGATCACAAACTATTTGGCTAATAAGTATGAAGTATGATAAACTTATTTATTTGAGATCTATCTCTGGCCAATGTCCAGTTTAAAAATTGTTTAAAAATGGTCAGTGAAACAATAATATTCTATCCTGGAAAGCATATAAGCGGGTATTTGTGAAAACAGAAATGTCAATATTCAGGTAAATGTTTCAAAATATAATTAAATTAATGTTTTGTCATTGGCTGTGTCTTTAAAGGGTTTATCATGATACAAATTGTGTCAGCAATAGCCTAAAGGTAGCTCAAGAAAAGATTACACAGTTCAGATAGGGGAGACAAAGGCGGGAGACTGCAGAGAGGGAGGAGAGAAAGGAAACAACGTGTCTGATGCTTATATACAAAAGAGTTAGGTTTTCATAGCTATGTATGTAAAATCATGTAGTAAATTTTTTCACTATTTAGATGGTTTTGATGAGATGTAAGACTATACGTGGAGACCTAAATGCTTTTGAAAACCTGGATCTGCTCTACACACATTCTTCTCACTGCTGATGCACTTTTTTGTCTCAAAAATTTTATGCAAATGAAAATAATCATAACCAAAGTAAAATGTTTTGCAACCTAGCTAGTACTAAGATGGCTCTGAAATAGCACAGAAAATGCAAAGAATATTCTTCACAAGAACTATACATTAAGAAAGGAAATATACCTCTAACAGGCCAGCAGAAAATAAATAACTGAAAATAGCAGTATGATTTTGAACCCAATGCATGCTATTACTTTAAAAGAGATACTATTTTAAACAGCAAGGCAAAGGGGAGTTACTTGGCATAACATAATATTAAACCAAATAAAAATAATAATTCCTCTGCAATGAGGCTCTGGTGAGCAATTTGGAAATATGGACCTATTCCAAAGCCCTTCTTCAGCAAGCCATTAATCAAGCCCAACATTAGTAAGAGAGGCAACACACTTGTGAAAACTCATTGAGAAAATAAGTGAGTATATGAGCTCACAGGCAAATCAGTATGGACACAAACTACTGATGAACAGAAAGAACTGGCTATATTCTATTGTACATTATTACTTAAATACTGTTACCGCTTTTGACCTGAATTACTAGCTCCAGACATGATGCCTTGCAGATTTTTCTACACAGGAGAAGTAAATGACAAAGGAGATTAATATCTTTTATATATTTCTGTTTGCACTTCCAGTATCTTTTAGGTGAGACAAATTCTTTTTTTTTCTCATACATTGTTGAACCTGCCTTCTCTTTTATTTTTTCTTCCATCTATTTTTCATTGTTTTTTCAGCTCACAGCCTTCTCTTTTAGTGCAGCATGAGGACTAGTGCACATACAAGATACTGTAGAGTCTAGTAATTCAAATTCTTGTATACAAATAAAATCTCTTTCTGTGCGTTAGAAATGAGTCCCTAAGCCCTTATGTTTTTGCATGAAGCCTGGCATTTTTCAGTACTGGAGCTTAACTTCTGGCTGTGTGGTATAGCTGGTCTTAAATGGAAAACCTTAGGAAAAAGAGGTCACTGAAATCCACTTACAGGATGAAGGTCTGTATTTTATCCTGACCTTGCTCCAGCAAGTTTGACTGGGTCTTTCATTAGGAGTTTGGTCTTGCAGAGATTTATAGTATTCCTGGGTATTCCCTAAGGTCTGAAAAACTGTATTTCTTGAATACAGTTTTCTATTCAGAGCATAGTATCTAGGAGTGAGCTTCCTAGGAGGCACTTTGATTTGTCAAGGTTATGTTATTTTTCAAAGTTAATCCACCCTACCATACAGACACAAAATATTTTATACCATGTCAAAGATGATGCTGTTATCTCATCCGCTGTATGAGGTCAGAGATGGTCATCAGGTAGAAGTGTCAAACATTAATAAGCGATGCTGTGAGCACTATAATTATTTATAGTATGTTTTAAAGAAACTATTCTGTAGATGCCCAGAAAGGTTATATTAATGATTGCAAGCATTAGAGACATTGAAGAGATAGCTACTCCAGCTGATTTGATCAAGCAGAAAAAAGTCCTCGAGTTAATTGCATCTATCAAGAACATTCCTTGAATCTTCTCCAAATTCTTACAAAGTGTCTTCTAAGAAATGTCAAGGATTTAATTGTGAAAACCTTATAATTTACTTTATTTGAAACAGGCAGTTTTGTTTTATTTTTTTTAAGTTTTAAAATTTTTTTTCTTTCCCAGAATTCTATACATGCAGTGTTTCAGACTAAAAGGGCCTCAGGTTTACTGTAGCTTGTTTCCTTATGCTGACTATGAAGTTACTGGAAGAGTTTCCCAATTTTCTCATGAGTACAGCCTGTGTTCCATGCTGCTTTTTGTCAGGTGATGAAACTAGTTTGAAATTAGAATGCAAAACATGCTATTGAATTTTCAGATGTTTTTAATGACTATGTAAGCATTTAGAAATAAGTTACCTGTCATATTGCCAGTTCTGGATCATAGTTGCATGCTCTTCAAAGTCAGGTCATGAATTAACTCTGCGCTAAGATTATCTATCTCATCACTTAAGTTGAACTACATGACCTCCTGAGGTCCCTTCCTAATTTACTCACCAAATTCTTAATCACTTATCACAGCTTTACCCAAAGATTGGTATAATTAAATGTTATTAAGTATTAGAGTATCTCAGTAAGTTACAATATCATTATATCTTTTTAATAGAGGGGTAGCTGAGGCACAAAGCAGGCACAGTTCTGTCGTAGGTGGAACCTGGAATGGATTTTCTTTCTACACTTTTCTTGTCTACACTGGAAAGTTACTTCAGGAGGTCAGACTGTGAATCAACAGCATGTTAACTGTCCCCCTGAAGTTGCTACTGCTCAGGATCTCCCACACATCCTGTCTTCCACTGCTGCCCCAAAGTCACAGACATCCAGGTTAATATTTTAGCTGCTCATTGAACTTAATGCTCTATGCTGAAATTTTATCTGTTTTCAGGGTTTGACAACAGGCAGGGATCTAATGGTTACCTGACATCAGCAAGAGATTTAGCCAGCTTATTTTAATTCACTGACAATATCTGTCAAAGGCCTGTGAATATCCACATACGGCACTACAGTCAAGTAGCTAGTGTGTATATGAATGTATATGGGACTCTGTCCTCTAGACTACCCCTGCTGTTACATGTGGCTGCTACCTACATACGTGGGTTGAAAACATCTGAAGTTTTTTATTCTGATATAAATAATCTCAACTGAGGATAGATTTTTGAGGGACTAAGTTCTTCATTTTGGCAAAGCTCTATTTCAGCAGAGAGAAGTTCTCTTTCCAAGACATTACAAGTGGTCAGAGAATGAAAAATAGTACTGACTGCTTTTCCAAAAATTAAAAAGTGAAATAAAATGAAAAAAAAGTTTAGTGTTTCAGTGAAAATATTTTTTCCATGGCACATATTTTTGCCAGCTGAACTCCTCCCATTCCACCCTCACTTTCTGGCAATCAGCAGTCTGAGGCACTTAGGAAAGCAGCAGCCTTTTCTTAACAGATAACTCTCTAGCAAATTACCCTTATAAAACTATTTCTAAACCAACAAAGAATATTTTAAATGAACCCAAGCAGGCAATCCTGTCCCCACACCCCACTCTACCTTTCTTACTTCCTCCTTCCATGAGTTTGATAGCATCAGAATTTGAGATGAAAAGAAACAGCTAATCAAAGCAATGGCAGTAGATGAGAGACATGGGAGCTTTTGAGTCCTGCAAAGAATTGTCTTGTGTGAGCAATTGGCTGTCATGTTATTTCTATGACAAACTGTCCTGGTTTTGGCTGGGATAGAATTAATTTTCTTCCTAGTAGCTGGCATAGTCCTGTATTTTGGATTTAGTATGAGAATAATGTTGACAACACACTGATGTTTTTCTTGTTGCAAAGCAGTGCTTATACTAGGTTAAGGACTTTAAGTTTCCCTTGCTCTGCCAGGGAGGAGATACATAGGAAGATGTGTAGAGACATAGCTAGGACAGCTGACCTGAACTGGCCAAATGAAGAGTAGATTGCACAGGAATGCGTTCAGGTGGGTTTTGAATGTCTCCAGAGAAGGAAAATCTACCACCTCTCTGTGCAGCCTGTTCCAGTGCTCTGTCACCCTCAAAGTAAAGAAGTTTCTCCTCATGTTTAGATGGAACCTCCTATACTTCAGTCTGTGCCCGTTGCCCCTCGTCTTATTGTTGGGCACTACTGAAAAGAGTCTGGTCCCATCTTCTTGATGTCCACCCTTGAGATATTTATAAACATTGATAAGATCCCCTGTCAGCCTTCTCTTCTCTGGGCTGAAAAGACCCAGCTCTCTCAGTCTCTCCTCATAACAAAGATGCTCTAGGTCCCTAATCATCTCTGTTGTGTGCCGCTGGACTCCCACCAGTAAATCCTTATCCTTCTTAAACTGGGGAGACAAGAACTCAACGGAGTACTCCAGATGCAGCCTCAGCAGGGTAGAGTAGAGGGGGAGGATAACCTCCCTCGACCTGCTGGTCACACTCTTCTTAATGCACCCCAGGATACCCTTGGCCTTACTGGCCACAAGATTGTCAACATTGTTGACTCATGGTCAACCTGTTGTCAACCAGAGCTTCCAGGTCCTTCTCTGCAGTGCTGCTTTTCAGCAGGTCCACCCCTAACCTGTACTGGCTAACCTGTACCCCTTGCCTGGGGTTACTCCTCCCCAGGTGCAAGATCCTACACTTGTCCTTCTTGAATTTCATCAGATTCTTCTCTGTCCAGTCCTCCAGCTCATCCAGGTCCTGCTGAATGGCAGCACAGCCTTCTTGATGTGTCAGCCCTTCCACCCAGTTTTATATGATCACCAAACTTGATGAGGTTTCACTCAGTTTCTTCATCCAGGTCGTTGATGAACAGGTTGAACAAGACTGGACCTAATACTGACCCCTGGGGAACACCACTAACTACAGGCCTCCAGCCAGACTCTGCACCATTGATCACAACCCTCTGAACTCTGCTGTCCAGCCAGTTCACGATCCATCTCACTGTGCATTCATCCTGCCCATGCTTCCTGAGCTTGCCTATGAGAATGTTGTGAGAGACAGTGTCAAAAGCCTTGCTGAAGTCAAAGTAGACAATAACCACTACTCTTCCCTTGTCTACTCAGCCAGTCATACTATTATAGAGGGCTATAAGGTCGGTTAAACATGATTTTCATTTTTTGAATCCATTCTGACTACTCTTGATAATCTTCTTTTCCTCCACATGCTTGGAGATGGCATCCAGAGTGAGCTGTTCCATCACCTGTCCAGGGATGGAAGTGAGGTTGATTGGCCTGTAATTTCCTGGGTTGTCCTTCTTGCCCTTTTTGAAGACTGGAGTGATGTTGGCTTTCTTTCAGTCCTCAGGCACCTCTCCAGTTCTCCAAGACCTTTCAAAGGTGATGGAGAGTGGCTTATCAATAACATCTGCCAACTCTCTCAGCACTCGTGGGTGCATCCCATCAGGGCGCAAGGATCTGTGGATGCCCAGTTTGTTTAAATGATCTCTAACCTGATCTTCCTCAACCAATGAACGTCTTCCATTCTCCAGACTTTCTCTTCTATCTCTAGGGTCTGAGATTCCCGAGGGTCGGGTCGTAGCAGTAAAGATGGAAGCAAAGAAGGCATTAAGTTTAGAGCCTGCTTCACCTTGCCACTCTATGCTTGGTGTCTCATTCCACAGTATGTCACATGTAAGTCCGATTACATTTCCTTCCCCCTTCATACTTAGTTTAAAGCCCTGTCAATGAGCCCTGACAGCTTGTGTGCAAAGACACTCTTGCCCCTATGTGAAAGGTGAACTCCATCTGACACCAGCAAACTCGGTGCCATGTAGGCCATCCCATTATCAAAAAAGCCAAAACTGTGGTAGTGACACCAGCCATGGAGCCATGTGTTAATAAAGTGCACCTGTCTGTTTCTTCTACTGTCACAGCCATGCCATATGATGTCATGCTCAGTATATAAACTGGGAGGAGTTGGCCAGGGAGGAGGGGCAACCACTGCTCAGGAACTGGCCAGGTATCAGTTGATGGGTGGTGAGCAATTGCGTTGTGCATAATTTGTTTTATGTATTTTTTTGTTATTACTATTATTTTCCCTTTCTGTCCTACTAACTGTATTTATCTTAACCTACAAGGTTTACCATTTTTTCTGATTCTCTCCCCAGTCCCACTGTGGGGCAGGGAGTGAGTGAATGATTGTGTGTGGTATTTAACTGCCTGCCAGGTTAAACTGCAACACAGCCTTTAGGTGGAATTTTATTACATGGAAAAGGTGATTTGGAAATGAGGGATTTCCCCCTATTTTCAAAAAGCTTTATCATATTCACTTTTTCCTTTCAAATTCATTCCTACAACATGGGAGCAAGCTTTCACTTTCAAAGAGAGAAATTACAGTTTCTATTCCTCAAGACGCATATTACATTTTACTTCATTCATGGGGATATTCTGAAAGTGCAAAAAAGTAGAAATCTTCAGGTATTTGTCAGGGTGAGGTACTCCAAATCTACCATATGGCAATGCATAGCTTTATCTCCCAGGTGATGTTATCATTCTCTGTTCTTGGTGGCAGATTGCTACACTGTGTGTTGTGATTGCTGGAGTGCTTTGCTTTAGTTGTGTATTATAAATTCCAGTCCTGAATCATTTGCTGTTTTTGCTTTAGTAAATACTACTCCATACTTTTTTCCTATTCGGACCCCAGATAGCTGAACAGAACTGTCCTCTGCTACTTTAAAGAATGTTCTACCACAAAAACAATCTACAATCCTATGTGAATAAATGAGTAGGACAGGAAAAGAACCATGGCACATCTTTTTAGAAATCTCTAATTGCACAATAAGACATTAGAGTAAATGGATATCTTATGGGAAAGTCTCACCTTTTGCTCCTTCAGAACATGTGAGGGGAGGTGTTTGTATGCCAAAGCAAATTAGACTAGATGTGGTTTCACCTTTCTACATAGACTGAGTCCACTGGAGCAAGTCAGAAGCACAGCCACTTATGCTTGAGTGTTCCTGAATTTGGCTTAATCGAAGAGAAACATTTTGTCCCTGTTTGTGTGGTCATGGCAGCATAGTGGGGGGAGAACTGTGCCTGGGATCAAGCTCAACTATTATAAATGCTAAGTATGTAAATAGACTATACTTTTGACTAGAAATGGGAAGCCGAAAGTATGCCTATGAGGTTCAAGCTCAGAACAGTGGCTGGGCAGAAAGTGGGGCTTAAGCTTTAAGCTTTGCAATAAACTTCCTGTGTAAAACAGTGCTCTCTTTGGGTTTATTTTCCCTGACTGTGTATGTAAGAAATAATCACATTTTGTTTATTTTAAAAGAATATTCTGAAAAGAAGGTCACTGCATTATTCAGAAAACTTTGGTTACCAGATACATTAGACAGACTTCATAGGTTTGAAATCATTAACCTCAGGGAGATAAAATTAATAAAATTAACCTAAGGGAGATAAAATTGATAGCATACTGCTTAGCACTTCAGAAAACACAGCTGTATTGTACAGATGTTCCCAGAGTATATGGCATTGTTAGGACGAATAGACATCATGGAAAAGAAAGATGAGATTTGAGGTTTCCTTATCTGTAGGATCAGATTCAGTTTAAATTAATCTACAATGCAACTATAAATTGCACAACTCTTGACTCATGAGTTAATGAAGTGTTTGTCAGCCACTGTTTTTGTAATGCTAAGCAAGTGAATATCTGGGATTTTTTCATCAACTGTCTTTTTTGTTGTCACTGAACCACCATCCTTTTTCTCCTGTAGAAGTTTACTGAAATACCTTAAGCTTTTGTCAGTGAGTGCTAGTTGGCGTAACAGCATGTCACAGAGAGAGAACTATCTTCAGGTCAGACTGACTTCAGGCTTGAAACAAATGTGGGACAATGGCTTTTCAAGGAGTAGCTATGCCACACACAAACCACAAAACATGAGTTAGTAAGTGGGCAAATTGGCTGTACCTAATGATGTACAGCTTGTGAAACCGCGGTCCATGCTGTGAGCGTATGTGAACAAACATAGCACTCAGCGGCCACAGCTTCAGCATAATGTACACCAGGAATATTATTCCTGGAATAAGTGATTCAAGTTCTTAGAAATCTGTGGTTCTGGGCATATTTTCCCCCTGTGCTACACATAATGTGATATCCTACATCTGGCAATAGACAGGTCACTACTTGAATTTTGTGTCCTGAAACACAAAGATCTGGGAAAGAAGAGATGATGACTGCTTCACAATCCTCTGTAGGAAAACACATTTCCAGCAAAACATAAACAAAATGAAAACAAAGTTTGCAGACATCTTAAAAGCATTTGGTACAATGAAGGAAAAACAAACAAATCTTCAGCAGCTGATAAATGAGTCAGAAGTCAGTGATCTCTTGTTGCAAAAATCAGGGTGAGACTAGGCCAACAGTGGCTTGTTTTCGATACATGAGTCTGAGACTTGACCTCACATTAGCGGGTCAGTAGTTGCACATATAAAAGCTAATGTTCTCTGGGATAGAAGCTGGCAACCTTTTTTGTAGTGGTTAAAACATCAAGTGCCAACAGGCCCTAGTGAAGTCATGACCAAATAATTTAGAGTGATCAGAAGAACTAACTGTGAAGAAGTTTATGCTGTTTTGGAAAAGATGAGGAAAACTGATTAGACTATACAGAGCATAATGTATTTTTCTTTTTTTAATATGTGGTACCTCCAGAAAAATAGTAAGCCAAGCGAATAGATGTATAAATAGCGGACACCATTTCCACTCTAAAAAAGTGAAAATATGCAATCAAGTTAATATAAATTGCTATGTGACTTCCTATCTAACCTGTTGCCAGTGAAAAATAACTCACATTTCTTTTTCAATAGTGTATGAAGTGTCTTGCTATAAATCTCAACCAAGGGGATGTTTATTGTTTCCTTCTGAAATGCTAAGAAATTAAAACATTTTAGCTATTGAGTTTTACTCTTCCTTTTGCTAGAGAAATTACTTTTTCAGTGAGAAATGCAGTGAGACTCTCTGCTGTCCTGCTCTGTGATTTAGAGTAGAGCAGGCATCCCCCAAAAGGATAATTTCTTTATTGCTGGTACTTCACATCTCCTCTACTAAAAACATCTAAGAGAGGCATAACTGCTTTTATGCTAAAATCTTGTTTTATTGCTGGCTTGTTTTCCCAACTCACTTTTCTTTGTTCAAGCCCATCTGCCTGCATGACTGGGACTGGTGTGTCTGCACTGTTCTGCATGGTGCCTAGGACTTGTAATTTGTCATTTTTGATCAGAGACTTAAGAAAACCTCTTCACACAATTCAGCTCTGTGTGTGGTTGTCGGTTTTTGTGCATGTTTGTTTGTTTTTCCTCCCTGTCACTTTCCGTATTTCTTCTTCACAATTCAAACTGTGTCATTTTGCCTTCCCAGAAGAAGTAACTTATGTTTCCATATAACTGAATTATTTTGTGTCCGTACTACAGGTATTTTCTTCATTCTGGCTTTGCAATATTTGCCTGTATGCACAGCACCTTCATTTAAGAATATAATAGTTAACTCATCCTCTTGGTTATTATACAACAAGCACAATAGGATTGGCTAAAAACAAACTGTATACTGTACTTCATTCTACAAATCGAGAGCTTTCTTGCTTTACTTCAGTTAGTTTGCAATGTATTTGGTAGTTAGTATTTATATCCAAGACAATCTGAATTAGTTTTACAAGTTACACAGTGTGATCTTGCCTCAGATATTTAATTGTAAAAGAAAACCAGATATTTTTTGTTACACCACCTTTTTTCTCTACAGTCTTATATACATATTCTTGCTGATCATAGTTCTTGAAACATGGACCTAATAATTGTGTTGCCAGAAACTCGTAAGACGTTAGTGTCACATGAGGCATTCTTTTAATCTGGATATAATTGCACGTGTCTCTCTGGAGCATGGGTATAAAAGAATTACTTTCCTTTCCAATATGGGTTCCCCAGTTAGACTTATTATGTGATAATTGTTGGCATCAGTCCTTCTCTTATTCTGAAGACTGACGAGTGCTTCCCTTTCCTGCCACTTCAATAATTTCTGCCTTTGGCTATTTTTTGAGTACTGATTTTTAAATTTCTTTTAAAACCAATCATTTAAAAAGCAAATAGTTCTTTTAGCAATCCTGGCATCATATTATCTATACCAGTTGATCTCTTTCTATTTGTACATGTATTCTAGCACTGGCTTTTTGATAAATAATCAGTTTATTAGATGCTCAATTATTCCAATGCATATATGTGGTGAGCTGACATCAGCTAACTGCCAAACCCCCACCCAACTGCTCTTTTGCTCATCCTTCTCAACAGGACAGGGGGAACAAATAAGATAAAAAAAGCTTGAGGGTCAAGGCGAAGACAGGGAGATCACATATCAAGTACCATCATTGACAAAACAGACTTGACCCAGGAAAAAAAAAAAAATTAAGGGCTGATTCTCACACTTTTCCCCTCAGCCCTCCCCGCAGGGCAGCGTTTTGCCCTTTTTCAGCGGCACTTTCCCTGAGGTGCCCACCTGTGTCTGAGGGGCTCGGCTGTGCCCTGCGCTGGGGCCGCTGGAGCTGCCTGTGCTTGGCCCAGGACGGCCCGGCACATCCTCACTGAGACCACACCTTGGCACTTGCACCTGGTAAAATGTTACGAACAGATTTGTGTGCCTATTTCCTCTTAAGCAGTACAAATCAAAACCAAGTATATTTTTAAAAGTAAATGACAGCTTAGGATGGACATTTCTGACTTGGCCCACTTAAGGCTAACTATTAAAGAAACCTGACTGTGGCAAATAAACTTCTAGGTAAGGTGAATTAGCATTGGTACCTATGCTGACTTCTTTGAAGTTACATCAGATAATTCATATCATACTTTGGTCTTCAGTACAGACATATTTTTGACTTAGTGAGATGGAATAACTGTGTTGTGTCTGATCACTTTCTTTTTTATTATGAAGTCTTGGCAGGATACAGAAGTAAAAAACATGCGAGGTTATCATAAAGATGTGAACTGAGGTGGAGACTTAAAGCTTGATCTCAATTTGAAGAGGAGCTAAGCATCAAGCTGTATTTGAAGGCCAGGCCATTTGAAGCAAGGTTAAGTAGTTTGAAGCAGATTTTCCTTCTTGAAGCCACAGACTAATGAAGTACATATTTCTTGCTTGCATTACATTATTTTTAATTTCCTTTCACCCATGGGGAAATATTATCTGTTTTATGATGAACAGACTCACTAGGACATGGCTTCAGTGATGCCAAAGCACTGTTTAACTTCCTACTTATATCAGATTGATATCTAATTTGTTTCCCCAGGGTATGCTGATGACTCTGAGTGCCAAAAACTATGCGTGCCTAGAGAGAAAACAATATTTCTTTCTGATGACAGCTTTGTAGACATGGCAATGCCACATATTTAAAACTTGTTCTGCAGCAACACACTCCCCCCTGCAAGATTTAAAAAGCCTGGCTTTACCTGAGAGGCGAAAGTAACGTATTCACTACTAGGCTTTGAGAGACAGCAAAAATGTTGAATTGTAGATTAGTGTCATTGTTACATGTAAAAAAGCTACTAGAGTCTGTCTGTCTGTCTATCTATCTATCTATCTATCTATCTATCTAGCCTAATTTCATTGGATTGAGTCTGCAGTTATTTTAGAGAGTCAGTAATGAGAGTCTTTGTCCAGAAGTCTCTGTCCACTGTTGTCGGATTTCAAGTACAACAATAGGCATCAACATACCGTGGAGCAGAAGCAGTTATGATACTTGAATATGCTTGCATCTTTTGCTCATGATCTGATAAGCAGCAGGGAGTGGGGACTTTGCAAAGCAAGGTAACTATAGCTGAAGAAATAACCATTTTGCTCATATCACATAAGAGACAGCATGTAAATGACTTGGATGCAGAACTTGATGGAATACTAAGTAAGTTTGCCAATGACACAAAATTGGGAGGAGCTGTTGACACTCCTGAGGGCAGATATGCCCTGCAGAGGGATCTGAACAAACTGGAGAACTGGGCAATCACCAACTGCATGAAGTTTAACACAGGCAAGTGTCAGATTTTGCACCTGGAACAAGGCAACCCTGCCTGCACATACAGACTGGGGAATAAGAGGCTGGAAAGCAGATCCATGGAGAGGGATCTGGGGGTTCTTGTCAATGATAAGTTGAAAATGAGCCAACAGTGTGCCCTGGCAGCCAAGAAGGCCAACTGCATCCTGGGTGCATCCAGCACAGCATTGCCAGCCGGGCGAGGGAGGCGATTGTCCCGCTCCGCTCTGCACTGGTGCCGCCTCACCTGGAGCACTGTGTGCAGTTCTGGGTGCCACACTATGAAAAGGATATAAAGCTACTGGAGAGTGTCCAGAAGAGGGCTACAAAGTTGTTGAAGGGTTTGGAGGGGGAGCTGTGTGGGTAGCAGCTAAATCACAAAGTCACAGAATGTAAGGAATTGGAAGGGACCTCATCTGGTCCATCTGGTCTGGAAGATCATCTGGTCCAGTCCCCCTACTGGAGCAGGAACACCTAGATGAGGCTACTCAGGAATGTGTGCAGGCGGGTTTTGAACGTCTCCAGAGCAGGAGACTCCACAACCCCCCTGGGCAGCCTGTTCCAGTGTTCTGTTACCCTCACTGAGAAGAAGTTCCTTCTCAAATTTAAGTGGAACCTCTTGTGTTCCAGTTTGAACCCATTTCCCTGTGTCATACCACTGGTTTTCACTGAGAAGAGCCTGGCACCATCCTCATGACACTAACCTGGAGGTGACACACAGCCTGGAGGAGACTGAGGGGAGACCTTATGGCAGCTACAGCTTCCTCACAAGGGGAGGAGGCTGATCTCTTATTTCTGACAGGCCCTTATCTCTTCTTCCTGGTGACCAATGACAGGATCCGAGTAAATGATAGGAAGATGTGTCAAGGGAGATTTAGTTTGGACATTAGGAGAAGGTTCTTCGCCCAGAGGGTGGTGGAGCACTGGAACAGGATCCCAAAAGGGGCAGTCCAGCACCAAGTCTGACAGTGTTCAAGAAGAGACTGGACAACGGTCTCAGACACGTGCTGTGGATTTTGGGCTTGTCCCATGCAGGGACAGGAGTTGGACTCAATGATCCTGTGGGTCCCTTTCAACTTGGGACATTCTATGGTTCTACATTGTAAAATGCTATTAAGTTGGAATTCATTTTCTCTGCCTTGTTTGTAACTCTTACCATTTGTATTAGCTTTGACCTCAAACTAGACATATTATTGATGTAGCTTTATTTCATTTACATTTAGGCAAATTTAACTGAGGTAAATGTAAATGAAAGGAGATCCTTGATTCTGAGGTCAGTGGGTTGCTTGAGAAAGAAGGGAGCACGTGTTTCTCTTGCAGTTGGTTGCAGCATGCTCCTGTGAGGTCTAGCATGCAGAACGGCTGAACACAATTCTTGGGCTCTCACACTGAAATTCCTTCATCTAATTGAAGTGAGGGAGTACAGAAGATTACTATATTTACTCTGGATAGAGCTAAACTCCCTGGACCAGATACAATGGATCCCTTAAGGTTCATAAAAATACTTAGGAGCATTTCTGTTTTTTCCCCTTTGGAATGACCTTGCACAAACTGGCAAGCATTAAAAAAATATCCTGTGGGAAGACATCCCAGGTATCCTCACGAAATCTTAACTTCTTGTCTATTCAACATATTGTGCTTGTAAAGAGTACTGTGCTAACTTTAGACACAGTTGTATTTTTCAGAAGTATAATATCTAAAATAATTGCCAAAAAGATGCTGCCTCCTTTCAGTTGTTCACAGATGAATTTTTGAAGGAATTGACCTTGGAGAAATGAGCCTTTACTGAATGATGTCCAATTGGTGATAGAAGACTCTGAAACAGAGGAGTTGTTATTCCTTAAAAAGATAGATAAACAAACTTTTTTTTTTTTTTTTTTTAACCCAAGGAAAATGCAGAAGTAGCTGCTTACTTACTTATTATTCCTACTAAGAGAGAATCTGTAATTCAAGCACTTACCTTATGATAACCATTGTTAAAGCCCAGGAATCAGAGGCTTTTATGTGAGGCGAGGAAAAACCTTAGACAGGAAATATCTCTAGTTTTGTACTTCGAATTGCCCCTGTGGACAATAGATTTCTGGTCTCAATAAATACAGTGCAACCTTTCATGCTGATTCTAACTTAGTAATATAATTTCAATTACATAAATGTTCCCTGTAGATTGTAATGATTGTAATGATAACAAATATGATGATATTTTGGTGTGGATTTCTTCATTAGAAAACTTAATTCAAACTTTTTTAGCAAACCTTCCTTTTGAAATACATGATATGATAATTTTTTTTTATAAGATACTAGATTAATCTTTCAACAAATCCAACCTCGTACTGCAATTCACATGGTTTTTAAAGGATTAAGTGCAGGTTACATTGTGGACAGGAGTCTGTTTTTTACTCCTCCCAACACTGCTGATTTTTTTTTATATCTCAATTATTTGACTTCTCACTCTTTGCCGACCTTATATATTTGAATAATAAACTCACTGATTTTCCACTGTGCCTATCCTAAAGGCATCTCCATAATCAGCTGGGTATTCATATACTTAATAATAGTCATCATCCTAGAAAAACATTCAGGATTTGTTTTCCCACTTTAGCTGAGTCTTTTATTTTAGTTATTTCTGCAGTTGAATGTTCTGGAATAGAGATGGGCTAGGTAAATGCTTCCCAGCTGTCAGTTTATTATACTCACACAGTCAGACTGACATTAAGTTTCAACATGATTGAGCAATCCAATTGTATTGAAGAAATTAAGAGCTACATTTTATATTCAATAATTATTAAAAAAATTTCTATGAAAAGATATTTCATACATTGCATGATTGCTAAAAAATAAAATAAAATAAAGTATTTGGTAAGAAACGGGAATGTTAGTGCACAGTAAGCCCAGATAATATGATTAAATTCTTGATGTGGGGGTAGTGAAAAAAGGTACATAAAAAGAGACTTTAAAAGATCTTTACTAGCTCTAAGGCCTAAATTAGGAACAAAAACTTGCGAGAAAACTACGCCAGGGCCCTTGTGTTGGCATTTCTATTTGGCAACATGATAGTTAAGATGCAGCAGCTCCAAATTCACTGCATGTTGGCAACAATTTACTCATGATCACTGATTGATTTATAGGTTTCCAACTTTCCTGTTTACAAGCATGTTTATATAATTCCACTGGTTTGTTCTGTTTGCAGGCTGTACTGCAAGAATTAATAATACTAGACCAGATGATTTATGATAGCAATCTTCCCACATGTTAAAATACGAAGCGTAGAATTGGAAAGTTTTTGTGCTCCACAAGTACTAAACATGGTGCTGGATTAACAAACAGTACTTAGATATAACAGACTTTTAGGGAACCATGTAAAAAGTAAAACATGGGAAAGTGTTTTTCTCCTCAATAAACACTTTTCTTTTCCCTGATGGTTTTGCTGAGGGGACTAATCTGGTTAAATTTGGAGATAAAGACCTGTAACAAAAATCTACTACTCAGGGCTACCCCAAGTAATCATAAAAAATATTTATCCCAAAACAAAATACTCAAAAAATCTCATTATAATGAGGGCATCATTTCTGTCTCTCTGTTTCCGTTTGTTTTGCTTTGAGCTGCCATATTTCAAGAAAGATGCAGCTCTTAAGCTGTTGGCAATAGTTCTGAGAAGAGTGACAAGGATGACCACAGATTTACTGAAACATTCACAGAAGGAGTGAAAAATCGTCTTAATGCATACAAAGATCATGTGCAAATAGAGAGGAATTTCAAGACTATGGTGAATTGACTACTTTTAGTATAACAGAATGAAATTGCAGTAAGGAAGAATGAGGTTTGGTATCTAGGAAAACTTGAAAATGGAAATGACAGTAAAGCAGTAAACTGGACTAAGGAATTTATAATCTGACATAAAATTCCATTACACTTTTCTCCAAATCTGTGTGAGAACTTCAACTTCAAAAATCTACTCTTAATATATGACTTTTCACTGCCGCTGAGGTGCAGCTGCTGGCTACTCTGTCTTCTAAACAGGGATAACTGACAGTCTTTATTGTCCTATGGATTCCTTTCTATTTTTAGTTTTCTATTTATTTCCCAAGAAATAAAGGGAAAGGTCCCTTCAAAGGAAGACATCTCTGCTTTTCTCTGTGTTATGTCCTCCCCACCTCACATCTCTTCCTCTGAGGTAATGCCTGCAATTTTTAAAAACTCATGAAAATAATTTCTGACATGGTGAAATCCCATCCACCACACTTGAATGTTCTTCTAATATAAGGGCAGCTAAATTTGCAATGTTACAGAACTGGGAATAACATATATATGTATGTAATTGCTTTAGGGAATTTTCCCTTGCAAGCACTGCCTATTCAGAGTCTCTTGCACTTTTTGTCAGCCAAGAAGACAGTAACACTTTTTCCTGAATATTTCCCCCTCCCCAGCTCCTGAGACCTGTATAATTTGTCTCCAGACCCAAAAGAATTACATCTCCATCTTTCCTCCTCACCAAATTCCCTCTAATCTTTTTCCTCTATCTGTGCTTCTGCTGCAGCAGGAGCACATCTGAAAGGAAGAACCTGCTCCAGGGCCTAATGGCAGAGCCAGTCTGTCGATTTTAGCTTAGATATGTGCAATAGGAACTGCCTAGTTTTGGAAAAGGTTGAAATAAAGGCATTTCACATCTTTGCAAGAACTTATTCTTCTTATGTCCATGGTATTTGCAGTTTTCTCTTTCCTTCCACTGCCTCAGGAAATCTTTCCCATCTTTGCTTTGTATCACTTTAGTCTTCAGCTATGTGTTGCAGTACTGTGACAGAGATGTTGAAGAAGGTGCCAAAAAACCTCATATGTCTGTGAAGCACAGTGCTGTACAAGACAGAAATGACAGCTTGTATTTTAGTAACTCAATAAACACATCAACATAGTATACTAGGGCTCATTAGCCCTGTTTTAGATGGCTAACTTGACTGGCATTAACTTGGAAATCCCTGTATCATGTCATGTTCTGTGATGTAGATACGTTTTTTTAAGGCACTTAACAGCTTTGCAGCTGCTTTGCTGCAGAGAAGAGGGGTTGCACAACAACAGGCAATGAGGAAATTTTGTTTTACTTAAAAATACTTTCTCATAACAGATATTAGTTGGCAGATAATTTTATATGATAAAGAGGCTATTGTGAATGTCAAGCATTGTAACAGGTTGCACAGTGAGTCACCATCCCTGGAGGTATTTAAAATACGTGTAGACAAGGTGCTTAACGACATGGTTTAGTGATGGACTTAGTAGTGTTAGTTTTATGGTTGGATCTGGTGATCTTAAGCATCTTTTCCAAACTAAATCATTCTCCGCCTGCACAATTGTTAAGTAGAATCACGCTTTATAGTGTTAAATTCATGCCATTTTCTGCAGAGAAAGGACTGCCTGAGATTTTTTTTTTAACCTTGAGCAATATATTTTTGCTAGTTTCTGAGCACAAATATATCTACATGATTTAGTGGTATCTGCAAAAGAGAATAAACTCCTGTTGAAGACAAAATTGAATAATGTTTTCCCCAAATCTCCTCTGGCTCATCAGTTAGTTGATGGGAGTGTTAACAGAAGTCTTAGCGTCCAATTGTAGTAACACAAATGGGGCTCAATGCTTGAGCCAAGTCCAAGGGCATGGGATGGGATTGTCTATATCCATTGTTCATGTCCACAATTGAATGATTTCACAAGTAATTGTAAAGTCACTGTCTCACTGAAGTGTGAGAAAACTCATTTTTTTTTTAGCAAAACTATAAATGTTGATATTATTGTGCAAAACTACACAACAGCAGTGACATTGTTACAGCACTATGAAAATACAGTCACAATTCCTCCATCAGGAAATGATAACTACCATAATTAGAGATCTATTTGTGTAGACTGGGGATTTTTTATACCTATGAGAGAAGGAGAGGAGGAAAATGAGAGAAGGAAAAAAATAGTTACTTTAGCTTTTCTTTGTTAATAACAAGTCATAATATTCCTTTTTAAATAGACTTCTTAAATACTATTTGATGACATAATTGTTACTGCTGATATCTGTGAATTATTGACTTCACAGGAACAATACTTAACTAAATACATAAATATATTTTATAGTTGCCTCACACAAATTATCTGTGTTATTAATACCATAACATAGCTTACATAAATCTTCGTAAATAATGTCTGCAAACATCCTGAAGAATATTCAAATCCTACAGAACCTTGATGGTAATAAAAACAACAATCCACGTGAATTTCCACCCTTCAAGGTTAGACCCTGAATTCTTACAATGTGTGGCTTAACAGCTCATTTTCACTCCCAGGGAGATTCTTCAAGTGGTTTGGCCAGAACCAGTTCTGGAGCTAGAGCTAAGCAGTTGCCACATTTAAAACTCTGGCCATTTCTTTCTTCCAGCACCATATAATATCTACTGACTTTTGAAGTAAATATTTTTTTTTCTAATTAACATTTAGGTTGCCTTGTAACATTTCAGTTGCCAGTAGCTGACTTTGTTGAAAGTCTTCACTTACTCAAAAAGCCTCTGCACATGCAGCTGCATCAAGTCAATAATTCTGCTGTTGCTAGTTGTTTTCTCATGTATGCTGTGTATAGGACTACAAGTGATTTCCTCTTGGATATTTTGTTCTGTTGATACAACCTTTTTTGGACTTCTTTTAATTTTCCTAAGTATAGGTAGGATATGTCAGTATTTTTCTATCTTTTTAATTGACCATAAGACTGTCTATGCATCTCAAAAAAAGTCAAGATAGATGAAAGACCTTTTGTTTGTTTAAATGGTTAATGTTTTCCTTAAATAATTTCTGTATGAATATTTGCTCTTCACAAATGAATCTATTTCTTTTCAATTCAAATATAGCTGTTATCATTTGACAGATGGAGTAGAATTCAAGTTGCCTATGAATTTGAGGAAATCACTCTCTCTTCTTTTTTTTTTTTTTTTAAGACAACAAAATATTCACTGGCATGAAGAGCAGGATTTCCTTAGTGTGGTTGTGTTAAGTTTGGAATACTATTGTATACAATTTCTTGGAGCACAAATGGTCTGAGAGAAAGGTGGGAACCACAATTACTGCCTCAATCATTTTATTGTGAAACAAATACGCTTTGGGAATCTCTGAAATGGATTTTACCCAGATCCTAAATGGAGTCTGAAAACCTCTGTTTACTACATTACAATGACTACAGAATGTTCTTTCCTATGAAATAAGGCCCAGAAGGCCTGCAATGACATTCTGACACTTCAGTTGTGTAGCCACTTGGACCACTAAGAGTGGTAAATTATAGTTCAATGAGCTGTACATTTGCTTTGCTTGGTTCTCCATTTGGACTGTATTTCTGTGGAAGAAGAAGGTTAGACAGACCTTGCTGGAGGGAAAGGGAGCTCATTTTTCCATCTTGGGAGGCTGTGCTGTGTGAGAGGAGATTCACAAGCGTCATGTGTGAGTTGGTTCCAGCAAGGGTGACCAGAGTGGTCAGGAAACCAGGGACTTGGGAGGGCTGTGGTGAACTGGGAGCGGCCAAAGTAACCAGGCCTTGCTGGAAGGGAAGACCTTCATCCTAGAGACCAAGGGAAGGCAGCATAGGGTTTGTTGGGATTCTAAAAGTTGCCATGTTGTTATATGGAGAGTGTATCTGGAGGTGGGATATGTGAGATGTCTTTATGACATCCTTTTATTTCTCTCCTGGCTTGTACTGAATGTGTTCCCCTTTGAGAGGTAAGCATAGGAGATAGCAAAACTTTCTGATTCTTGTGGTCCCTGTATCCTTTTTTTGGTCAGACCTTTACAAAGCTACTTAACATATAGAAGGAAAATTCAAGATTCTTCCCAAAAGGTAAAATGTACAATGTCTTATACATTTGTCCATAAATCTAGCTTATTTTAAAACAAAATTCTATTGAACTTTTATAATTTATTTCTCTGACATTCAATTCCCCCTACCCTCCCATCAGTACTGGGGAGGAGAGAAGTACAATGGGGGTGGGACAAAATCCATCTCCCCTGCCCCATTTCCCACCTCCTTTGCTTGTCATCTTGTCTAGACCATGCTTTTGCCATGAAATTTTGGACCAGATGGTCCTTGTGGTCCCTTCCAACCTGGTATTCTATGATTCTATGGTTCAAACTATGAGACATTAGTAGTCTCAGAGATCCAGCCATAGCATCTGTCAGCTTGGTGGTTTAAATCGATTAGACATGCTTATACATGTGCTCATTTTAATAACTCTCTTGCCTTTTTTTCCAAAAGACTCAAAGACCATTAGTAACAGTCAAAATGTAGCTCAAGAAACATATTCCACATTCATTCAGGCCAGACAGCTGGTAAATTAATAACCAAGATGCCCTTTCCCTTCCTTGAAGAAATTAGTTAAGCAATCCAAATGTAAATGATAAAGAGTTTAAGAATGAGTGCTTATGTCTCATTAAGATATTTTTATTTTCTGCATAAATTCACCTACAGAGATGCTGCATGGCCAAACAGATGACTCGTTGCCATATAAAACAGTTGGTCTCAGTTTCCTAAAAGGTGAAATTTGTAATAAATCACCTTTTTCCATTCCACAGTGTCCAACTGAAACTATTAAAATGATCCATAGTTTCTAAACCCCACACATTTTTATGATGATCCTTTTAAACAAACTCAGAAGATGAGCTACAGTTGGTCAGACAAGTATTAAGTGGATCCTTTCTACCAGATGTAGCACACAGCTGAGTCCAAGTATGTTATTGGAACTAGATGATAATGGGCAATCTAGGTACAGTTCCCAGTTCTTATGTGAAGGCAAGACTTTGTTTTACTTTCATCACCTCTCCTGTACTACCCATTGCCCTTCTCAGATGATTTGACCATAAAGCATAGTTCTGCAACTGTTAACCAGCAGATTTTGGGCCATCTTGCTTTAGTAAAAATACTTGAAAACACATGGAGCAGTAAAATTTATCTCTGTCTTCAATGCTATTTATTTATAAACAATAGAAACTATCATTTCACATTCTTTGGGAATTCTTTTACATAAAATGTATAATATATTAGTTCATTCTCTGACATGAAACCCTTGAAATAGAAATAATCGATTACTTGAATCTTGGAGGTGTAGACATAATCAGGCTGTAGTGATTAAGATCCTACTGTAAGGATAACACATTTCTGATTAATCACTTCAGTGATTAATTTTCATCAATCATTGACCATTTTTGGTCACAAATATCTCTTATTTTTTGTGCTTGCAAATGTCATGACCTTCTTCAATTTCCATTTTATTGCCAGTGGCAGGGAGCTAGAGCCTACTATTGAAGCAGAGGATTGCTTTTGTGAAGATTTCAATTTACTGATATCAGGCCTTACGTCTCCTCATCGCCCCACCCTCTGACGTCCCTGTTCTACACCTCCCTCAAAAAAAAATCTCTGCATTTTCTGAAATAACTTATTTTAATTCTGACCAGTTGACAGGGAAAGCAGTACATAGTTTTTGGTCTGGACAGTTGTCCGACTGGTGGCGTAGGAACTATATTTTCACTGCTTAGGCATCTAACCTCTCCTACTTAGTCTATTGCCTTTTTACTATTTTGTAGGTTCCGAAAAGTGTGCATTGTGTCTTAGCAGCTAACAGAATGGGTAGTCTTGTGTTGTCTTTTGCTGATCTTGAGTTACAGCTATTTCTTAAGATTGTTCATCATTAAACATAGGCCATGAATTAAATTCATTATCTCAGAGTGATTTTTTTTTTTCAGTGATGAGATTTTCTTTTATAGATCATATTATTGGGTTAGAATCTTTATCACTTGGCTTCTCGTCATGAATTAATTTCACTGAAAAATGGATACAAAATGTGATGTCACTTCCTTTTAGGAGAGATCTGTATTTTAGGCATGATTCGGTATACTTATTGTGTGTCGTCACTGTCATCTCTAATCAACTTACAAAAGCTGAACCTTCTTTACGTCTGAAAATCCTTGAAGCCAGCTGGTGTTAGCTTTGGTCTTTGGAAAACCTAGTGGTATGTGGTTTAATAGTGGCACATTCATCTTCTGGAAAGAACTAGAGGGAGTTTTACTTTTTCCCTTCATGACTGTATCAGCTGCTCCTGCTCTTGAAGAAAGTCAATGCAGAACTGAAATTTGGGAGGTGATCTCTCCTATACTTGGGAAAGAAGGAGTTCACACTTTCTTTTAGGTACTTTTGCAAAAAAAACCCCTAGAGTTGATCACCTTTTCTGCCTTTTAAGCTCTGGGATGAATAAGAGAACCAACATGAGACAGGACATGAAAAGTCCAACCTGTTTGATATATTTACTGTTCTCGCTGCATCACTGAGCCTTTGAAGGCTGTAGTCAGCCGTGTCATGTAGGCTGTTGATATCTGAGACATCTCTAAAGCCAGGATCTTCAACTCTGCTGTGTTTAAAGCAATGTTACTGTATCAGCTTTGATATCCACAATGAGTAGAGTAGGATTGTTCCTAAGAAGTCTTGGAATTATTTGCTGAGCAGATAGAACTCCTTGGTTGACTCCAAGACCATCATGCATTTATTAGGAATTACACATAAGTCTTGAAAAACAAAGTTCTGTTGCAATGAAATTCCATTATTTCAGATTTATTTTAATATCTGTATGGAGGAAAACTTCTACCTAAAAAAAACCAATCCCGCTGGCTCGGAAAAAATGTCTGTATATCCCAGAATTCTGCCTCTGTCTGTGGCTAGCAGTAGGAGGTTAGGAAAAGCATAACTTTCAAGGTGAGTAGAATAATACTCCCTAGTATGGCCTGTCAGCTCTTCACATTGTAGTTGAAGACATCCCAGTGCCAGAAGTTACATTTCTACCTTTATGTTCAATGTCTTCGATGAGCTTAAAGGTGAAATGATTTTTAATATTTTTATTTTTTTTTAACCATCTCTAAATGCCTGTTACTCTCAATATCTAGAAGTAGTAAAATCAGCAATTTAGTTGTTCATTTAAAAAATGGAAAATGGGCTTTCGATTCTGTGTAAATAGTATCTGATAGTTTTACTCAAGAACCCTTAGATGTGAAGGAAGGAGCAAACAACTGTGTAAACATCTCTACTGTTCATACCTTTATAGATTTATTTTACTCACTCTGTTACCTCTTTTTAAAGCCAGAGTTTAGTCTCTAAGGGGGAAGCTTTTGGACATACCACCTTTCTAGCTGTACTATACCCTTCTAGACACCAGAGAGGTAGCTATGGCAAGTTACATGAAAAACAGCTATTGCATAATATTTTTTTTTCTGTTAGTATCTTTTGTTTCTGCAAGACACTAGAATATTACTTACCTGCTTTGGACATGGACTCTGATTAACTGGCATCATGACATTTTTTTGATAGTCAATGAAGATTTGCAATGTTCTATATGAATAATTTGTGCATTAAAAATGTACTTAATAGTCTGTGGACAGAGAGAATAACTTCTGTAAACATCTCCCAGACAGCACTGAGCAGATAGTAATTCCCACTAAAGACAGCTGTATGCCTAAATTTGGACTTAAAAGTTTAATGCTTAATACTTTTTTCTGAAAAGCTTCACCAGAGAACTTTATCTGTTTCTCTTAGAACTTGTGTTGTGAAGAAGGGTTTTGTTTCAAAAAAATGCAAAATTTTAATTTTAGCAAATATCTGCAAACAAAATAAATAAGCACTAATTTAGGAAGACTAATTAAAGGTCTGCAAGTTTAAAAATAGTTGAAAGAAATAATACTTCGTCTTAAAAATAGGTGTCTTTGGATATTCTGAATCAAATTACTTACTAGTAATTTGTAGTGAGTGAATTTGAGAAAATCTTTGTTATTAACTACTGTTTTATTAATGCCTTGTCAGGGATTATTACTCCTGTATCCCCCTAAAAGTCTGACATGGTTTATATGAGTTTTCAAATATTTTTATACAACGTCAGCTCTGCAAGTCACTGTACATACTGCAAAGTGTATGAAAATAGGATTTTTCTTTAAATGTTCTGTAACATATTCTTGCTTTAATTCCCATATAGTTGGAGTTAGGAAGTACATAGATAATGAAAAATTAATAACTAAAGGGATGGATCCATTCTAGTGGATTCACTTGGTTTGACTGAGGACTTTGAAGGCAGACACGTTTTGCTCTCTTTTTGTTTGTTTGTTTTTAAATGAAACTGTGGTTTCATGTAAAAGTTCAGTTTTCGCTTAAAAGTTCAATTTTCTAGAGTATGGATCATGGAACTTCAGGGACATGTTTTTTAAAAGCCTATTTTGTCCAGCAGATGTCACTCATTCATAAAGAATCTTACAAGTATTTCTCCAATGCCAATCCTTAGATAAGTGGAGACAAAGTCTTCAGAAACAATTATCTGCCTTGTCACTTATAACCGTCAGTTTAAAGAAGGTGTAAATTACTATACCATATATTACTGAACTTTGAAATGAAGGAGACTTCACTACAAGTAGCTCCTGTTTTGACTCTAGTTCAGTCTGAATAACACCAATGGAAATTATTGTAGCAAGAAGAGCATGATTTTCAGCAGAATATGTAACAGTTATGGAGTCTCTTGCTACCCCCCTCCCTCCCCACCTCCTTTTGGGAACTGTAGTTTTAAAACAGTACTGAAGTGACCCACTCAGTTCCTATTCCGATCCCTGCATTGGGGAAGTAAGGATCATGTGGCTGAAGAGAGTAATAGTGGCAATCTTCCACAGGCTGAGCCATAAATCTGTTCTAATGCAAAAAGTGTAAAGGAAGACTTTTTGCTCAGACCTGGAATCTGTGCCAGGCACACCTCCCTCTCCCATTCAGAAGTAACCAGGAAATGGGGAAAAGTGTCTGTACTTCATATATTGGCAAGCCACAGTGCAACAGCTAGGAGAAGGGAGCACAATAGAAAAAAACAATGAATAAGTTGAAGGAAAATTGTCTTTCCCTCATCTAGATTATGTTGTCTTTGAGAGATGCTGTTTCTTGTAGTCTTACTGAACACTTGATTGCAAAGGTCCCACAAAACCATTGTGATAACAATCTATTCTCCTTTTAGCTATTTCCACAGTAGAGCAATGCAAACCTAGGGCTCATGGCTTTGGGGAAGGCAAAATAAGTGTAATAAGAGCAAATACCTGAAATTCTTTATACAGCATTGAAAAAACAAGTGTCTTTAGACAAAACAATGCTACTCTGAATGGCAGATCATGGCTGGGTACTATATGTTTCAAATCTTGGTCTTCTATCAGCCTTTTATCGAAGAAGCAGCTGATGATATTTTAGTTGTACTGACTTAATCTATTGAGCATTGTAATCTCATTCAAGCTTTTGGAAGTTGTAGCTGTTAGGGACTGGTTGACCCCTAATTTAATTGGTAGGTTATGAAGCTATGCAACCATATCTTGTGGGAAAAATAGTGTATGCCACATTCTTATGCTACTGTGGCATGTAGAAACATCTCTGTTCCTTCCTTTAAACCTCTGTCTTTTCCAACTCATCCAGAAGAAAGGCTGTAATACGTAGAAAACAATTCCTTCACAATACTTGCATGCTAGGCTAGACTGAGCAGCACAAACATAGATATGCAAGGTTTTCTGTTAGTGAATCCTAACTAAAATCTCTTAAGTTTCACATGTAGTGTATGAGCCTCATTTCTCTGGCACCACCCTGCCCCCCCACCCCGTAATGGCATCATCTGCAACTTCCATATTTTCTCCAGTCTGAGTATCTGTGCTGCAACTTTCTGGTTTTCTAGAGAAAAGCACAGGAATCAGTTGTGGGAAGCAGTGACCTCCTACTTGCAGACTTCTTGTCTTGTTTTTCCATCTCAAGTAACTTAACCCAGGGAGAGTGCTTGCCTTTGCATTTGTGAGACTCAGTGCATGCTGCTTCACAGAAGACAAAGCCTGGAAAGTCTCCATGAATTTTGTTTCCCTATCTAGCATTTACATTCTGGAGTAATGTTCTGGCTAGTGTTACAATGTAGATTCTGACGGAACACTTCAGCTGATCAATCTATTAATGATAGTGTTTTGATTCACTTCCAATTCTGTACATTTGTTTGGTTGTTTTTTTTTTTTTTTCTTACAGCATTAAATACTGGAATAAGTTAATGCTACATTGTCTATAATACACACATGGATTACTCCTTGAAAATTTAGGTGTGCAAGAGAAAAATTATTTGCAAAGTCTTCTCAAGAGAGTGCAAAGACTGAGTTTCTATGACCTTCTCTAAACTTGGGCTCCAGGTGCAAAGTAGAAACAAGAACTCGAAGGTAAAAATAGTCTAAACTTCCTTGGATTATTCTTTCCCATAGTTTTTTTAGACATACACACATTTTATCAAAACTCTGCAGGTTGTTCTGTGTCAAGAGCCAGCCCTATCATTTTCATCTGAGAACTCAGACCCTTTCTGCCTGCTGTCAGCCAGGAGAATCTACGTTTTGAAGTAGATAAAGTTGGACTTTTTATAAGTGGCCCTGGTGTGTTAGTGTTTCAAATTGGTTTCAAAATGCAACCACTTGTCATAAAACTAATCTGAGCCATAGTCTTAATTTAAAATTACTAGATATGAGTGAACTAATAAAAAGTGACAGGTTGTCCTCCTAGTTTTAGGAAGCTATCCTGAATCATGGCCTAAATGCTGCTTAGGTTTTTTTGCTCTGCCATTTATTCATACTTTTAGCAAGTTTAAAATGTTTAAATGTTGTTTTCTGGCTTCATAATTCTAATTCCACAAGCAATTTAGGCAGCATAACCCCCTGATTCTTCAGTGATCTTCATATTTTGTCATAAGTAATAGTGCACGGGTCCTCAGAGAGATGTGTGTGCATGGGTGCCACCCTTCGTTGACCTGCTGGAAACTGGGATTTCTGGAGCAAAACAGCAATGTAGCTTGTTGTTCATGTGGGTCGGTCACACATTCGTATCTCTTATTTAGAGGACAAAATGTAGGTCTGTTATCATTATCCTCTTACTGAATTTGTAGTTGACACCTCATTGCTCTCAAAGACCAGAAGAGGAAAAAAAAGAAAAGAAAATAGTTCCTCTGCACTCATCTTTCGTCTTTCTGAAGAAGGTGTGTTAGAACATTTTTCTTAGAGCTTCCTAGAGTTTTCCCAACATTATGCTATTTTTATCTTCTTGTATTTATGTCTTACAGTTGCCTAGTTAGCTGACCCAGGAGCACGTGTCTGGTCTATTCCTTGGACAGATCACACTGCCACCTCTGCCAGTCAGGAAGTGGTGAATGCATATAAGGATTAGGGTAGGACCACTAGTAAACATTAGTAGCATATTTGTTAATCAACGGGAAATTGCCAGTATGATATATAGCTGGAATGAAATATGGCCTCTCTGGGTTTTGAGCTCTAAGAGGTTAAGAAAGCAGAGCAAGTAATATGAAAAGGACATTGATTTGCTGCCATGAGTTTGAACAGAGAACTACCTAATCATAGCAAAAAAAGAGTCCATGGACAGCAAATCCCAGGAATGCAGCCTGAAGCCTCAGACCCTGGAGAGGGGCCAACCATAAAGCTCCCCTCCTTAACTTGAGTCCATTCAGTAGGACACAGAGGCCATTTACAGATGCTAAATTTTACTTAGTGGCTATGTTGCAAAAGCCAAAAATAGATCGATTTGTTATTTAAACTCCACAAATGTAGTTCACATTTGTTTAAAGCTATGGTTCCCAGGCCAGCCAGTGACTCCAAGGTAGAATGTTTTTGGAAATAGACTAATTATCTTTGCAGGCTTTTGTGTAATACATCTGTTGACACATGCAAATTATGAATACTATAGTATATTTTGGTGTATAATGGCTATACTAATCTTCTGTAAGCACTGAAGTGGTAAATTTTTATGAAAAAAGAAACAGCTGTTCTTCCAAGCGTCCCTTTTACTTTGAGTACAGGATGTCCATTATTTCAGCTTGCTGCATAATATAGGTATTTACTTTTTCTTTGCCTGAATGACTGTGGTTGGAAAATATTCGGTGAAATCAGTAATGCCAGGTTATAGGAAGAATAAGCCACCCAGAAAAAAATCCAAAGACAAATGCCATATATCTATTAGAATATATCATAATTAGTTAAATAATAGACCTATTTAAAAAATTTCCTTAATTTTCTATTGTAAAAAATAGTTACTTTCAGACATCTTGTCACTCAAATAGTTACCTGTTTTAATGGGAAGTTTGGATATGCCAGGAAACAGAAGGGGCTTTGTGATTTAAGCATCAAGTATGATGTAGTATATCTGGTACAGAATGAAAGAGAAAGGATTTGTTAATATGTACCTTATATTTTTCATAAAGTTAACTTTGGTGGAATTGCATATGAAGAAATAGAAAAGCATTGCTATTTTGCTGCAGATAGCTTTTTTTCCTTGGCATTCCTTTTTACTTTCTTTGAATAACTAACATCCATATTAGTGTTTAAAGCTGCATCAAGAATGCACTTTATCTCCCAGTTACTACTACTATAAATATTTTGATTCATATCCTGAAACATTCTTGGAACGTATGAACTTATTCTCTCTCTCTCCTTCCCCTTCCCTTTCCCCCCTGCCTCACCAGGTAAATCTGTATTAGAAAATGTGCTCCAAAAGTACACCTAATGCACTCTAACCACTAATAGGTGCTCAGTCTAGCTGGCCTGACTAAGGCTGCTTCAAAGTAAACCCCTCAAATGCATGTGTTACGGACATGGAGTCCTCAGCACTAACTTCTGTGCTGTACAAACCTGCCCTTATTCTGCTATATTACTTGCTAATGCAGACAAAGACTGTGATACCATGAAAAAGAATAAAAAAAAAAAAAAGAAAGAATAGAATTGCAAAATATTGGGCTAAAAGAACTTTACAACTTTTGCACGTTTTAGTAGGGATGGTCCCGGATTTTAAGCTGATGTACTGAGTGGGGAAAGAATCTTCCTGTTGTTTCAGCTAACAGTTTCTGGGTTTCAGATTGTGACTTGTTGTATCCAAAAGTGCATGCAAAGGAGCCTCATATTCAGACTGGGCAGACCATTCTTGTTGTGGCATTCATTTAGTTATCCATTTATATTTCAGAGGTGTGACTCTAATGGTGATTAAAGATGGAAGTCTTGGTGTACAGATTATCCCAGTGTGGTTCCCTGTTATTAGTAGCAGAAGAAAATGGCTTGCAAACAGCAGTCAAGCTAAACATGCTTATGACTACATGTTGCAGTTTACCCTCAACTAACAGCCAAACTCCCACCCAGTTGCTTGCTCCTCTCTCCCCCTGGGATGAGGGAAGAAAATAGGAAGAGCAGAAGTGAGAAAGCTTGTGGGTTGAGATAGAGATAGGGAGATTGCTTACCAGTCACTATCATGGGCAAAACAAGACTCATCCCAGGGAAAATTAACTTCATTGATTGACAATCAAAGTAAAAACGTAATTATTAATTTGAGTAGTGGGAGGCAAATGCAAAGATTAAAATAACATTTTTCCTTCCCCCTTTTTCAGACACAATTTCACTCCTTCACTGTAGTCTGCCACTATCCCCCACCTCAAGTGGTGCAGGGGCACGGGGAATGGGAGCCTGCAGCTCATCTCTGCTGCTCTCTCCTTCTCACACTTTTTCCCTGCTCCAGCATGGGTCTTCTCCACAGGCTGCAATTCCTGTCAAGAAAATCTGCTGTGGTGTGGGCTCTACACAGGCTATGGTTCCTTCAGGAATACCATCTGCCCCAGCATGGGGCAATCCAGTGACTATGTGCACTGGTGCAGGTCTTCCATGGGCTGCAGGGAATCTCTGCTCTGTCACTGAAGCACCTCCTTGTCCCTCTCCTCTTTCTCTTACCTTGGTGTTCCCTCTGTTGTTGCTCACTCTTTGTTCATTCTTCCTTTCCCTTTGTGGTGTTTTCTCTATTTTCTTACATATATTACTTCATATGTGCCAAAACCACATGGTGGTGGACTCTGCTTTGGCCTCTGATGGGTCTGGCTAGAAGTGGCTGTGAGTGGTCCAGGGCAGTCCCTAGCCTGTTCCTGCAGAAACCATCCCTGCAACCCTCTTGCCACCTACACCAAATACATGTCTGTATATTTGAAAGCCTGTAGGGCGACTGGCAGGATAAAACTCATAAATCTTGACTGACTTGTTTATTCTGATACACAGAGTAGGAGCATGCTAGCTATCAGACACCAAGCAAGAAGGAAGCAAAAAGATATATATATTATTGTAAAAAGGTTTATCTGACAATTATAGAAGATACCCATAGAATAAAAGAAAATTTATGCAGTATCTTTACCAGCCTCTGTTTCTACTTTGCCTTTCTTTGGACAATTCACTTATGTTACGGTTAGGTGAGCAGTGAAGATAGGTTAATGGTATGTGACTGGTAGAAACTTCGACTGTACGAGATTTCTTAGAAAGAGAGCAGGAATTTTTGATCAGAGAACAAGAATGCTGCTTTAGGCTGAACCACTACTAGAATCTAAATTGCAGACTATGACACCCACTATAGGCAAACACACATTAAATTAAGATCCATGTATAGCACAAAATGCAATGCACAAAAATGATGCCTTAGGCTGTATATGGAAAGCCTCATTCTGTGTTGGAATTTCACTGAATGTCATTGCTGCCAAGGGACCTTTCATTCAGACCACGTGCACTGCATTTTTGGGAATTGAATAATTTACTGTGAGAATATATAAATTTGCAATATTTGGTAGGAAATAGGACTTTGCAATCCTGCAGAATAACTAACAGAAAGGGAGGAAGGACTTTATGCATGAATTTTTTAAACTAAAATTATTCTCTCTGGTAGTTAGTCATTAATATTTATCCACTGATTCCACATGGACTTTAATGCTTTGAATATTTGAGAGGAACAGAATAAAAGAAATATGGTCTATTGTGAGGTGCATGCTAAGAGTGCTTTTTTTTCATGGTAAGTGATCATGAAAGCTGATTTATAGCCTTAAAGACTGAAGATATGTCTCTACTACCATACAGCAAAATAAATAGTGCAAATTTTTTATTTCCAGCATACCTCAGTTAAGTCAGTTTTGTCATTATTGATAGCTCATGATGCTCTAGGCCCTGATCTACAAAAGCTTCATAACTCCCATTGAGAGTTAGGTATGACAATTAAGCATCAAAATGTGTTAGGCATGAGAGACTTAGAAAATCTGCATGTTTGTGTTGTTGTTTCAACTCTTTAAGCACAGTTATGCAAGGTAATGTAATCCTGGAACATCCAAACTAGACATATTGTGAATTGTTTGAGGACTGTATATAATATGCTTATTACAATATGTGTCTGAGACAAACATACACTGTCTTAGTGGTGGCACCTCATTGCTAGCCCAGCTGTAATGGGTTAACTCCATTAAGAAGTTAAGCCTCCCACAGTCACAAGTGGGATGGGGGAGGGAATGAGAAGCCTGAAAGTGAGAAAACTCATGGCTTGAGATAAAGACATTTTAATAGGTAAAGCAAAAGCTGCATATGCAAGCAGAAGAAAGTAAGGAATTAATTCAATATTTCCCATTGACATGCAGATATTTAGCCATTGCCTGGAAAGCAGGGCTTCATCACACATATGTGCTGGGTTGGCTGGGCTAGGGTTATTTTTCACAGGAATCTGCTAATGTCCTGGGATTGGTAGGGACAGAGTTAAGTTTCACAGGAAGCTGGGAGTAGACACAGCCAGGACAGCTGACCCAAACTAGCCAAAGGGATATTTGATACCATATAAAGTCATGCTGAGCATAAAACTGAGGGGATGGGGCTGACTGCTTGGGGACTGTGGTCCAGGTCAGGCTTTGGTTTGCCAGGCCCAGCTGGGTAGTGTGATTGTGTTTTGAGTGCGAGATGCCGGATCTCTCTTGCTCTGGAATGGGGAGTTTGGCACGAGCTGCATTTCAGTGTTCACAATCACTGCTTGGGGTATTGCTGCTCAGGAATGGTCTGGACATCATGTTCGTGGGTTGGTGAGTGATTGCATTGTGTATCCCTAGTTTTGTATATTCTTTCATTGTTATTATTGTTATTGTTTATCTTCTCCCTTTTGCTGTTTTGTTAACTGTCTTTATCACAACCCATGAGTTTTGCCTTTTTTTTCTGACTCTCTTCTCCATCCCACTGTGGATGGGGAGGGGTGAGTGAGTGCCACGTGGTTGCAGTTGTCGACTGAGTTTAAACCATGGCAGCGTAACAGCTACTTGGGAAGACAGAGTCCATAAGTCCAAATATACCCCGCTTCCTTCTTTCTTCCAGCTTTTATTGCTGAGCATGGCGCCATATGTTATGGGATATCCCTTTGGTCAGTTGAGGTAAGCTGTCCCAACTGTGTCCCCTCCCAACCTTTTGTACACTCCCAGTCTATTCCCTGCCAGGTCACTGTGAGAAAGAGAGAAGTCCTTGATGCTGTGTCAGCACTGCTCAGTAATAACTAAAATAAGGCTGTGTTATCAAAACTGTTTGGGTGACTAGTCCAGAACGTAGCACCATATGAGCTACTATGAACAAAATTAATTCCAGCACAATCAAAACTAGTACACCAGCTTTAGTGCTTGAGTTCCGTTCACTGACCTGTGCAGATGTTCTAAGCTGGAGCTGCTGGGACATTCTATACTACGTTGTCATATGTGATTTTCAAACACCAGAGAATATCTACTAAGTTGTTGCCATGGTATATAGTTAGATGTATAGAAAACAGACTAGAAAGAACCTGTTAAAAGAACAAAAGTCTGCATCATCAATTAATGCTGTAAAAGTGTTTCTAAACGATACTCTTGTATTTTCTAAACTAAATATTGCATTTTAACAGAATATATATTTATTGTGTTCCTAACAGAGAAAGAGTTTTCTTTACTTGGTAGGATTTTTTCTTTTGATGACTAAAACTTAGAGAAGAAAAAGACAGAAAAAATAACCAAGTTTTTGTGCTTAAAACAACAGTTGAGGGAACTTGGCTTGCTTCTTAGAATAATATACTTTAACTGGCAAAAATGGTAGAGGAAAAATGTTGCTTTCACTTTGTGTGCTCTGAAATATGTAGAGAGAACTTTTGTTATGCTTTACAAAATGGGTTTGATTTAGAAATGTCCCAAATTATGCATAAATAGTTCATTTAAAATGCTTTTCATTAAATGTGCTGACTGGTAATGGGGAAGGTATTCTGACTTCCTCTTGAAGGATGAGTTCTTGTAACTGCACATCTCCACTCAAAATGGCAGCATCCAGCTTTTGCCATGATACAAGTTACTCCTGGCACAAGATAATACCAGTGCAGTAATACTCATACTTATTTGACTCTCATGATTTTGAGAGTGATGATACATTTCTCTACTTCAAAACCAGTGCCACAACATACTGTCACATACCTGATGCAGAAGATAAAAAATCCTTATGAAGACATTGTTGCCAAATTCACCATTTCAAGATCTCTTGGCCTCCCTCATACCAGGTGAACGTTTTCAACTGATGTTTTGCTATTTCTGCTTTGCTGCCACATAGCTTGCAGTACATGCTGGTTTTCTCCTATCTGTCCACCTGCTAATTCAAAGGTGTGGCTGAGATGTGAAAGACATAGCCACTGGACATAATTTACCTAATTAAGTAACAGATAGATTCAGCTTTAAGAGGTTCAGTAAAAAGCATGTAATCACGGTCCTCATTTGGTTTTTCATCTGCTTATTCGGCCAAACCAGAAACTCTGTCTGGCAGATTGACATTGTCTAGCTGTAGGACAGACGTTCTGTTTTTCAACCAGTGATGGATGGATCTTTGTAGAACTTCCAAATAATTCTGAAGACTGTATGACAGACAATACAGAAACAAAATTGCTTGTTAGTCAGCTTATGCTTATTATAAAAGGGTCTGCATTTTCATTAGAAAGTTATGAAGTGTTCATAAATTGTAAATGGGTTAAAAATCATAATGCTTTATGTGTCGAGACACAATTAAACCAATGGGTATAAAACATACGGAGGCTTATACACAAAAAAGAAAAAAAAAAGAGACAGAAATAATTGGCTGGAGTAATACTGGCAGATCCTGGTAACATTGAGCAATAACTGCAAGGGTATTTACAACAACGTTAATTCATTGCATTCCATGCAACTAACAATTTCCAGAAATCTTGTACATGTAGTACCTGTGTGAACTGGAGTTCAGGAAATCCCCAGAGTCAGGCCAGAAATGCGGTCAAACTAAGTCACTTTGTTATGTAATCACTAGCATGCATGCTAGTTGACTAAGAATCATTAGCTATTCTGGATAATATACTCCAGTCTGCAGTTGTAATAAGATATAAGACCAGTAGATGGAACTAAAGACACAGTATCCATCATGATGTACACATATGATTTCCACAAAAGTTCTCAGTGCACTGACCATATTTTTTTTATTTCATTGTAGTGAAGGGTTATTTCCTACTTGTTTGCATTGCTCTGCTTCTACACAGCATCTGATAGATTTTCTTTCTGATTTTGTGCTTACACTTTTGTTGGATTTTTGAGAGTATTTCTTTATTCCATGAACAAAACAAATTATAATTTGAGGGTTTAGACAGTAAGATGTCTCAGAATAAGAGCTTGGAGGTGTTGGGGAAAGTCACTAAACAAAATAAAATTGGAACTGTTAGTAAATATAAAGAAGTATAGCAGTATTTATGCAAAGGAAGCTAAATGCATTGCACATATAATTAGATGCTATAGCAATTACGGGACTCTCATCCTGAATAGAGGAGAAAATTGATACAACTTTGAAGCAAGTTTTTATTTTTGCCTTTTTTTTTTTTTTTTCTCTTGAACTAGAATGGTGGCAGAATACAGTAGATGCCCCTGTTAGTACATAACTTCTGAAAAGCTCATTTTTTCATTTTTAGACTGGCAATGAAATATCCAGTTACTTTTCCAATCAGTTGTCATGTTGCCTTCTTAGATAATTAGGTGACAGGTTTATTAGTGACTGAAAAGCTCATGGAAGTGATATATAATATAAGGAAATACAGTTGGGCTAATATGGCTTGCAGTATTGATCTCAAAATGATGTGCTAAATGCTATAAACTGCCAACACTATAAGGCCTATTAAGTAAATCAATTTGAATCTGCTACAGGATACTTCTATACTTGGAATAAATGTTTATACACACACATTTTGACCTCATTGCTCAATCCAGCCAATGTAATTTGATGAGTTCTTTCTGCAGGGCTTTTCAAGGTCCTGTTAATCTACTTCAGATTTAGCTGGCTATTGCAATTTTTTATTCTTAACTCTGCCCATATGTATGCTGTACTTACAGGAATGTAAAATATTGAAACAATACTGTTCAGAACGTTTGGCCACTGGAACAGTTGGGGAATCCCTGGTTAAACTTTTAAAGAAAGAACACATTACTTGGATGATCCCAAAAAAGTGTTAATAGGAAATAGGACAGAATGCCAACTTCAAAATCTTTCTATACAAAAAGTATCTCTTTCTGAGAGCAACATCCAACAGATATATGGAAAGTTGTTAAATAGCTGGTAATGAGAATATAAGTTTTCCCTTTAAGGTTGGGCTTACTTTGAATTGGCTGGAGGTTTGGAGATTTAGGCAGGTAGGGTTATTAATTCTAAATTAAAGTGAACTCATTAGAACTTCTTTGATATGGAAAGCAGGTAGGAAATTTATCGAGAACAAGATTTGTCCCGAGGTTTTCAGTATTCCATAGATTTGACTGAGTTGGAAACTTATTCACGAATAGCCTTTCTTGTGGTATTCAGACATTCCTTTCTGGCTGAAATGGAAAATCTAAAATATACTATTGAACATAAAGGTGGGGAAAAAAGAAGCGCTGAACCTCTGACCCTTGAAAGTTTTCTACTACTGTTAAACAGTAAGAGAAAGCTTTAAGGTAGTTCCAATTTCATTATCTCCCTCCCTCTCTCTTCCTTTCTCCCTCTCTCTCCCTCCCTTCCTCCCTTCTCCTTTTCTCTCTTTCTCCCTTCCTCTTCTTTCCCTCTCCTTTAAGTGGTATGGGAGAAAATGAAGGATTAATGGATTTTAAAATGTTTAATTTTATCTGAAAGAAACTTCTAAGAGAGATCATGTGAACTTCCCAATATTTCATATGAAGTCTGCGACAGAAGCCTGGAATTCCTGAGATCTAAGTCAATGCTTTAACAACATAGCTATTTTTTACATCTTATACCCCCTCTGTTGCCTCCTCAAGTAAAAAAAGCTATGTGGTTCTGAGTCAAAATCAACCTCATGCAATGTTTGCTCTCACTCAGCTGAGTATTGACATAAACTGTGATATAAATTACCAGTTAGGTATATCTGGGTTAGAAAACTGGACAAGTTCTGTGGTCATCAACGTCTACACTCAGAAACATTATTGTGTATTTGAAATAAATAATTTAAAATAATAAGAAAGGAAAAACTAACATTTTTTAGCCCTAAGTGAATGGGAAGTTTTAAAAGACTGATAGACTTAGCCTGCATTTACATTGCTACTGAAGAGGAATGACCTTTAAAAATCTTTCATTTTTATACTTGCTGAAAATTGCATCAAGTGACCTGAAAATTGTGATGGCAGTTCTCATAGGTAGTAGAAATCTCATCCCATTGTACTGTTTATTGCAGAACAATTACCAGTACTCGTTTTTTTTTTTTTTTTTTTTTTTTTTTTTGTGGTTCAGATTCCTCTTAAGATGGAAAAGTAATGTTTTAATGTACATTTATCTACCTGTATATTAAATAAACCTCATTAAAATGATGGAATAAAGTAAAAGCTTTGTCAGACATTTATGTTGGAATGTCTCCCATGAAATGTAATGCATTCAAAATAACTTAGCTTTGATGGATAATTTAATTTTAGCATTGATGAATGCACTAATGGAAGGGAGGACAGAAGAAACAGGAGTCTAGTGGTTTGAAGGTATCGACTTCAAAAGCATCTAAGGGGTTTCAGTATACAACTTTCAAATGCCAAAATCAATGTGATTTGTGTGTCCTTAAGTATTTTTGACAAATCTGCCTTACTTCACTGAAATCCTGATTTAGCAAAGCAAAGAGATACATGTTTTATTAAAGTTAAGCCCTGGACTTAATATTTGTGAATATGTTCCAAGTCTCTGCTTGAGGCAGTATGGAAGGGAAAGTAACTTTCTTATACCTCAGCTTACAGTTTTTAGCACTTGTCATTTACTTTGCAAAATGAGAAAGTTCATATTATCTTTTGAATATCCTACTAAAATGCCTCATCATCATCACATTAATATGCATAGATTTCTTTTTCACAGTGTTAAAATTTTGAGGAGTCTTGATTTACATGTCTGCTTCACTGTTTTAGATATTCTCTATGATAGAAAGATAACATTAACGCTCAGAGTTACTGTGAAGGGTTTTTATCCAGGATTCTGTCAAGCATTCTGGCAGGGTCATCTTTATGCAGGGCACAGCTTTCTTTCTGTGTGGATGCTGTCTGCTTGCTTAGCATGTTGATATCTGGAAGTGCATATTTTTTTAGCCTGTCACCTATGTGAAATATAGTCCTGGGTGTATAATCATGTGTTGTATTATCTGTGTTCTAGTTCCTAGTACACTGAGTCATTGCATGACTATTCTGTGCTGAACTTCAGGAATTCTAGGAAATGTAAAGATGAACTCCTGAATACTGATACTGTACCTTCTTCATATTGGAAATATTCCAAGTATCACAGTCAAGACCTTACTTCCTACACAAGCTTAAGGAAATTTTAATGCCTAATAAGAGCTGCTGTTTATTCCATTCTGGACATGAAAACATTCTTTAATCCATCAAAGCCAAAACATACTGTCCTTACTTAGGCATTAAAATGTTGTAATGGCCTGATAATTGAAAGCATTGTCTTGAATCTACAAGGGGTGATATGAGCAAGTCTGGTATTTTCTCCCACTTCTATTCATAGAAACATATTTTTAAAAAAAGAAGATGCAGCAATACATTGTTTTCCACATTGCTGGGTTTTAGAGTACATCAGTGCTAATAGTACTAAATATCTGTCTTAATACCACCACTTCTCTATCTTCAAGGAAATTCCATTTATTGAAGACTTATCTTTATTCCTTTTCTTTTTGTTGTGTTTTTCTTTTGTGTTGTGTGATTTTTTTTGTGTGTTGTGTGCGGGTTTTTTGTGTTGTATGGGTTGTTGTTGTTGTCGTTGTTGTCGTCGTCGTCATCGCCGCCGTCGTTGTCATCGTGTTTTGTGTGTGTGATTTCTCTGGATGCTATGGGTTTTCCTGTCCAGTATTCACTGTGAAATCTGAAATATATGTGGCCTTCTTCAGCATTTCAGTGTACAGACTCATCAGATAGATTCAGATAGTCTGACTGTGAAGTTTTTGAGCAAACATACTTACAAGCTAATCAGGCTAGATTTAGAAGAGTTCAAATGGAAAAAACATATCCCTTGTCTGCTTGCATTTTTCTGGTTTTATCACTTACCAGTTTCGATTGAAAAGATAGCTTCATGTCTTTTAATGTGTTTGGACTACAAATCAACTGAATTGATAAAATTTTATAGGAATTAGATCTATACAAAATTTTGTAGAAAATTTTCACACAAATATTTTCAAAGATCTGTGGTGTGCTTAGTAGATTCAGCTTGCAAGTGTGTTTTGTTTTGTTTTGTTTTTTATTTCCCAGCTTCAGAAGCTTCCTGGTGTATAAGAGCCACTTTTGATGCTAGACCAGCCTGATAATCTGTGATATTTTTTTAATTGGTAAAAAATATTAAACATATTAAATATGCTAATAAGTATTTCTAAACAATATTAAAGAATACTAATCAAAACTCTCTTAACAGTTTGGACCATCTAGTATACCTCCCTCCACGTGCATCCATGCAGGACTAACCACAGTACAGTATTTAATCTGGACAAATCAGTGCTCAAACACTCTACTTCAGCAGGCCTGTAGACATTTTCCCATCTAAAATTCCCCATATATTTCATGCCAATATTTGCATTAAGGCAGATTATGTTTTCCAGTGGCTGTCCCACAGCAGCTGAATTCTGAGAGGTGACTCCCTAAAGAATACTACTGTGGAATTCTGCAATTTTTCTTTAAAAAGAAATGCTCTTTTTTTTTTTTTTCCCTAATGACCTTTCCTGCCTTGGAATCTAGGCAGCAGTCTTTCTGGCTTGTGCTTCATCACATAGTGTGCCAATTCTACAACCGAAGCATAGTGTGGAATTCTGTCAGTCACTGGTGAGGCAGAATAACAACATGTGTACATCCTAAGGAGGAAAGGAAAAATCTTTTTCTTGCCTATATGAGAACATTTCAGTTATACTGTGTCTGAGACTGTTGTAAGGATTTTGATTTTGGCAGGCTAGCCTGTCCCCTGGATTATTACCAAACAGGCATGCACTATATTCAGGAGTACTTTTTCAAATTTAGGGACCATATTTGCAAGCCTGCTCCCACTATGAAAGTTTGACAGAGAGCTGTGTGGAAGCTAACAGTGCTTTATGCACAAAGCTCAGCTTTTACAAAGCACAAGAAGCAAAATGGACAGAAAGTGACCTCCTTGTGCAGTGTATATCATACTTTATACTGTTTTTAATCTCGCAAACTGAAATAATCTAGGTAACTTGTTTCGAGGTTACAGTGAATAGCTGAGTCAGAACAGGGAATTTGCCAGTTTTCAATGTTATCCTAAGTACTTATTACCTGATTCACTCATTAATTTTCCATTCGTGTTCAAAGGGGTCAAATATATATCCTCTGTCTATATGCACAATTGACAAGTGTGCATGTATTTATCTTTTGCTACAGAAATTAAAAAATACGCTTTCATATATAGGGCAAACAGCTCCATTTACTTGCCAAGAAAGTGCTATTGTTTAGTAACCCCTTCTCAAAGCAGAACTGCTTTGCAAGTTGTGGGTTTTCTGTGGCTCCAGTTAGCTTTGACTTTTAGTCAAAGCTTTACTGTGCTGTGTTTCTCTCATACTGTGAATGAAAACACTGCGCATACAATATTCAAAGATTTAATTGAATATATTTTCAGCTTCATTGCTGCATTGGACCTCCCCATTAAGAGTGTTATGTCACGTGACTGCTTGTATTGCTGTATGAAGTATGACTAGTTAAGGCAAAAGCCTCAACAGCATGGAGCTTTTGTATATTGGGACAGTGGTCAGGGAATAGAGGTCACATAGTTTGTAAATTTTCCAGGTATTTGGTTTTCTAATTAATTTTATAACTGAAACACAGATTTCTGTTTGCAGCAGTTGCAATTCATGAAACAAGTATTTTTACTAAAATATATTATTCCAAGTCGACAAAACTAGCTATTTGGACAGCATATTTAAACAAGCAAAGAGCCAATTGAAAAGATTTTTCTTGTTTACTTTGCCATACATGAGTAATATGTTGATTCTGGCTTAACCCAGGCATTAATGAAGAAATAATTCAAACCATATTTATTGTTATTATTATTTTTAAAAAAACATTAAAACATGTTTGAGGCCCTGATTTCCAGAGAAGCCTAAAAGAATATGCTCCTAAATTCCATTAAGTGATTGTCCCTTTAAAGTAATTTAGGCTATGGTGAAAATCCAAACCTTGATTGTTAGATTACTTAAAATTAAGAGCCAGAATCTCACATTCTTTTCTTGAGTTGTCCCATGACTAACCATGTAAGGCTAGGCTTGCGTAAGTATTACATAGTTTGAATACAGGTATTAGGATCTGACCTTACACTTCCGATAAGAAGATACAGAATATAATTATTTTGAAGCCTGTTTCAGAAACAAGGCTATCAAGGCATAGATTTATGGAATTAGGTACACAAGGTCTAATTCTAGATGGTTGTTGCAAACATGATTAACAGCAGTCTTTCACTATGTGTGTTTTAACAACAATATTTTTCCCAAACTTTTTATCAGACATATTTGTTTAAAAACTGAACAAGGAAAGGTGTTTGACTGTATAACGTATGGCATGCCTTGGTAGTTACAAGAACAGAAGTTGAGGAAGCTATGGAATGACTGGGGAAAGACAGTTTTTTCACAGAAAAATACCAGAGTATGTGGGAACACAGATCCTTGGTCCTGCAACTGTGTTATCAGTCTTTCTGTAGAATGGCCAAGAATTGGCCACAGCTGCATTGGATTGTCCCAAATTCAAATGTGCTACCATGCAATATTTGACAAGGATGTAAGCATTGTAACTGGTTACAGTACACCAAATTCCCACTAATACTATGTACATGTTTACTAGTGGACTTCATAGTTGTGCAAACACTAATTGTAGATTTGAATACAGAAAAAAATTGAATTTACTCTCTGTTTGGTGCTTTAATGAATCATATTCCATCACAGTAGTAGCCATATCCATCACAGAAGTGGCCATATCCATCACAGAAGTAACTGATTCTAATTCTTGTTTTTAAAAAAGCATCACACTGCGTATGTAGATAGGACTTCTTTTATTTCTTCTGTTAGAGCATTCTAATTTTAACATGTTGACTCTCCTGTAGTTACTAGGCATGCTTTGCAAATAGGATAATTTCACACATTGAGATTAAATCAGTGTATATTCCAACATCAAAAGAAAGAAAGTCTTGGTGAGGTAGCTGCAAATTCAACTGACTTTTTTTTTTTATCTATTTAATAACCTAAATTCACATAATGATTCACTTTTTTGAGAAAGGCCTATTAGTAGGTGACTGTGAGATGTATTAAGGCCTTACAAGTGCAAAAATTTTGGACATAAATGATGTGATGATAATGTTTTCATTTGCATAACATATAACTGAAGTTTTGCATATATGGAATTAAACTGATTCTGTACTTCTTCTATTAGTTACATTTTGCAGAAGAAACCTTGAGGGGTAAATTTTATGAGTCAGAGAATGATAGTTTCTGCCCCACTCCTTGCTTGTTCCTGAAGAAAAATAATTTATGTCCTTACTTTCTCTTACTGCCAATACCAACACATATCAAGCCAAAAGAACAATTTTTGGCAAAATATGCTTCCATCAAAGAATGCCATTTTGTCATAACAATAAATATTGATGCAATTCTTTTTTTTTGTGAAAACATTTTAAAGTTTCTTTTTTTTCCTGCCTCAGTGGAGAGCACAATTCAACACTCCAAGTTTGTTGCAAAACAGAAGAGCCAGCCCTTCTCAGCAGCTTCTGCTGTTGTGCTTTTTTGCTTGTCATTTTTCCCATCCCATTTACTGTTTGCCCATTTTGGATTGTGCAGGGATGGAGAGAAAGTGGAGCTTTTTCTACCCATACAGAAAAGTTGTCTGGTGCCTTCCTCTTGCTTCATCCTGTGACAGTGAGAGCTCAATGCAGAAGTGTTGCTTCCAGAGAAAGAGAAATATTTTTTTTCCACTTTTTAATATTGATGTAGAAAAATCAGAAGCAGAAATAAGTTGCCTTAAGTGCAGGAAGATGAAAAGCTAGTCTTACACTTTTGACATTCCTCCAGGATTTAAAAAACCTGTTTGACGAAAACTGGCTAGGGCATAGTGGGGTTCATTTTTGTCACTGGAAGAAAAGTTTGAGAGAAGTTATGTGGAAGTCTTGCTAGTTAGGGTGTTGGAAATTATATAGTCTGTAGTATGGATACTGACTGTAGTGGAATCCCAGAATGATACGTTAAACCAGAAAAGATATAGTAGAACACAAACTTCTGTATAGAGTTTACTTCCAAGGCTTAACTTTTATATATAAAATAATTTCTCTGTATTTTGAGCGTTAAATCCAAACATTAGGTCTTGCTGAATCTCTTAAAAACTCTGTCAGCTAACCTTCCTATTTCTTGCAACCTTTCTGAACTTTTCTCTGGCCCTTGGGGCTGCTTGGAAGAATTTCCAGACCCAAAGATTTTTTTTGGCTCTTAGTGGCTGAAAACCATCTGGAGTTGCTGTGGAAATGATTTTTTTGTTTGTTTGCTTGTTTTGTTTTATTATCCTGAAAAGTGGCTTCATATTAAGGCCCAGTCTTCTGATTATAGATAGTCTCAAATCTCTGGATGCAAAGTAGAAGATTTGAAATTCGGGTGCAATTTGTATGATTTGCACCAATATTTTTGCTGTATATACACTACATGTCTGACCCAGCTAAAAGCTAAGTTTATAACAGCATATGAAGAAAGGTGTGGGCTATTAACAGGAAAATATCTGGCTCCCACGCTTGGGTTGGGGAAGAGTGGCTAGAAAGCTGCCCGGCAGAAAAGGATCTGAGGGTGTTGGTTAACAGCCGGCTGAACAGGAGCCAGCAGTGTGCCCAGGTGATCAAGAAGACCAACAGCATCCTGGCTTGTATTAGGAACAGTGTGGCCAGCAGGACTGGGGAAGTGATCATTCCACTGCACTTGGCACTGGTGAGGCCGTACCTTGAATGCTGTGTTCAGTTTTTGGCCTCTCACTACAAGAAAGACTTCAAGGTGCTACAATGCATCCAAAAAGGAGCAATGAAGCTGATGAAGGGTCTGGAGCACAAGTCTTCTGAGGAGTGGCTGAGGGAACTGGGGCTGTTGAGCCTGGAGAAAAGGAGGCTGATGGGAGACCTTACTGCTCTCTAGAACTACCTGAAAGGAGGCTGTAGTGAGGTGGGTGTCAGTCTCTTTTCCCAAGTAACAAGCAGTAGGATGAGAAAATGGCCTCAAGTTGCAACAGGGGAGGTTTAGATTGGGTATTAGGAAAAATTTCTTCACCAAAGTGATTATCTAAGCATTGGAACAGGCTGCCCAGGGAAGTCGAGCAGTCATCGTCCCTTGAAGTGTTTAAAAGATGTGTAGATGTGTCACTTCAAGACAGTGCTTAGTGTTGGAGTTGACAGTATTACGTTAATGGTTGGACTCAATGATCTTAAAGGCCTTTTCTAACTTAAATGATTCTATGATTCTATATAATCTCCTGAAGACACTGTTAGTTCCTTCTTTCAGGTATGCTCACTGTTCCTCTTCTAGAAGATCTTTTAAATTAAGAGCAAGCAAGTTGTACTGCAGTCCATGGCTAAGCAGACTTAATACAGCAAGACTGTTCACCAAGTTCTTATTACTTTTATTCTGTATTAGTATGACCATGGAGATGAGCATTTGCTGCAGAGAAGAGTAAGATGTGTGCTGTGTATCAGACAAAAATGAAATGGCCCTTGATTCAAGATTAGGTTGTTCAGCTAACAAATTTTGAGAAATATCTTGGGGACTTCATATTTAGTTGCAGAACCTGGTTATGGGCTCAGTAAACCTATGGGACATTTATATTTTCCAGTCCCAATTTCATAATTTTTTTTTTTTTTTGAAGGGGTGGAGTCTGAAAGAGAAGTTGGTATTTATATTGATGCTTAGGCTGGAGAAGATCCCTGTGAGTGGGGAAGAATTTTCAGCCTATTACATGAATTCCCAGGCAGTTATGCTACGCTCATTTGACACACAACTGTTTTTGCAATACTTAGAAGGTACTGTTTTGCCGTGTTGTAGAATAGTTTGGCATAGATGAAGCAAATAATCCAATAGATGAACTCCACAGCAAATACCTGTCAAGGAGAAACACTCTGTAGTAACAAGTAGGAGTGTGCTGCCACTAGTATAACAGAATGTAATACGCAGGCTCTGAAAGGTTTTACCAAATATAACTGCTGTGATGGGATGAGGGGCAATGGAGAAAGTGAGCAAGATTTTTGGTCACTGCTATTATTCACTGAATGGCACAGAATTGATGTTGTTTGCCCAGTGAGAGGCAGCATTGAGCTTATTGTTCCTTTTCAACATCAGTCTAAGAGAAAAAATTGTATCAGTTTGAGTTCATATAAGTTCAGTTTTATAGATTTTTAAGAGAGAAAAGATTTTAATGTAATTACTCAGCACCTCTTTAACTGAGCTGAACACAAAGGCTTTTTCCATTTCTTCCCACGTTTCTACTCTCTTCCTGTAGATTACAGATAGCAGGTTACACTGCAGTTTGTTCTTTAGCCTCAGAAGTTCATTATTTTTATGTTACTACAGTGTATTCTCAAATTTTGAATCTTTTTTCTAGAAAGTGTCAGAAACTGTTGTTACAACTTAAAGCTGTTTTCTGCACCCTGGCATACAGTACAGTAAGAGTAGTCAGGTTTAATTAATTTCCGCTAGTCAGCTGTGGCAACAGTACAGACTAGAAGCTTCATCTTTTTATTTCAGACATGATGTCTGTCTTGGCTGAGTCTCCTGAAATCCTGTCGCTACTATGTCTTTTTTTGGGGAGTGGGTGAGGTTTGCACTTTTGACAGCTGAAACAAGGAACGCAGTTGGTTTCATATTTGCAGAGCAGAGGAGAAGGGGTCTCTTCCTTTAAGTGGGACAATGTCTTTGCCGTTAAGGTTAAATTCAGGGACGTTAATTGGGGAATCTGCTGGATAGTCTTCATGCAGAGAATGAGGCTTCAAGACTGTATTTGTTTCCAGTTCTGTTCCCAGGAGCCCTGAGTCCTCCAGTTACAACTGCGTGCAGAAGGGACAGAGCATTTGCATGACAATGTAACTTTAATGGAAAATTCCACACAAACAGGAAAGGAAGCATACCACTAGACACATGGCAGGGAACTGGAAATTTTGGGATTAATCATGGCTCTGACAGTGATTAAACAGTGTGTTGCAGCTGTGGACTATATGTGGTTTTTTTTTTTTTTTTTTTAAGCACAGATAAGATTAATGCACATGGACTTGGCCAGAGGACAAGTTCCATTTTGGTGAATCCAGAAATCTTCTCACCTCTGTTAGTAACACACTTCAAATGCACGCACTGGCTTCATAGCAGAAGGTGGGCAACTATACTAATTTGTTAGGTGTCTTCCAATGTCTGGCTACTATTTGACAGGCTTATTACTGTGAATATTTCTTTTGACCTCTTGCTGCTTGAGTTGATGTTGCAGAGTTCATGTGCTGATGAAAGGAAATAGTACTGATTACTGTCCCCCAGATACCTGTTGCACAGACAAATGAGTCAACAGGTCAGAAAAAGCTAGACAACACAAAGCACAGCTAGAAGATCTCCCTCCCTGCCCTCCACGTTCTGGATCTAGGAGTAGGGTTATATGATAAAGCTGTTTTGCTTTATAGTAAATGCCAGCCCTTCATGACTAACCAGCTGGCTTCTTGGTGCAATGTGTTATTGTTCTGTCCTAAACGAAAACATGCTTGATGGAATTAGGAATGTGAGGCTAAGTGCCAAGGAAAACATTTCTCTGGCCTAAAAACCTGCCACCACTCAGCACCTGTCTGGGCATGAATTGAACATTGTAGCAGTTGATCCGCTGCAGTCTGACTGATAGATGTGTGAAATTTTTAGCTGTGTGTTCTCAGTACTTGAGCACCCTCCTGGGAAAAAGCATATGAAGCACATTAGCTTAACCCCTTTTGTGGAATGCAGCCAGTCTAGAGTGAAGACTTGCTCACTTTCATTTCCTACTTGTTTGTGGAAAATGGGGAGAAGTAAATCACTTGCATATCAATGCAAATTCCTGTTAGGTTAGAGACACTGGAGGATGGTGGCAACTGGGTAAACAGAAAAAGAATGGGAGAGACAGAGATGGGTCCAACCTAGAAGTGCCCTGTATATCCAGTTGAGGAAGACGTCTTGGTTAGCGTTTACTTCTCAAGGGTAACTCAGCAGTGGTAATTTGTGACCAAGGAATGATCTGGCATGGAGGGCAAAGATGCCAGAAGGGGGTAAACTGGCTGGAAGCAGGAGTGACAGACACACAACAGAGTCCTTGCAAGACAGTGAAGTTTCCATTGGTAAAGAGATAAGAAACATCCTCAGCTGTTGTCTTGTAGACCATCCTGGGCCTCACGGGTCACCTTTGAGCAGCGGAGCTGGGCTGGGTCATGGATCCAGGGCTGGGCTGACTTGACCCATGCAACTGCTCTTGGGATTGGTGCTTACGCAAGTGTATATAACAAATCTGCTTGTGATGCATCTTTGCAGACTCCATGTAGAACTGCATGTTGTGATAGGACTCTGCCCCATGCATTGCTCATTACATTTTTCTTTTCTATTTAAACACAAATGTGTTTAATTTGCCTCAAGTGGTATCATACAAATTCCCCAACAGTTTCCTTCTCTATTTGATTCTTTCTGAAACAGCTGCTCAGCACTAAACATGGAACAGTTAATATAGTAGTATGGAGGAAAATTCTGGAGTTGCGGACAGTGTAATTTCACCTGCCTGAGCCTACTTTAGCATTTGTAATGGACCTGAAATGATCTACGGGTGTCAGCCATTCCCTTTAGAAGTCTATGTGAGAACTGCTTTAAAGAAGACAGTTAAGCAGAAAACAAGTTAAGTAAGGGCAAAGACTTCATGATGGGCAGACTGCTTGCATTGCACAAGAACTCCCATCCTTGCTGTCTCGCCCCAAACATGATCTGAACCATGACATTTAAAACTCAGTTTTACTAACTGATACACATACACACTCCCTTATATTTTTTATTTTCACTTCCTGAATTACTCTGAAATAAAACCACAAGAAATATAGAACAAGATATTTTTCTACTTCTTAGCCAGCCTGAGGCAGGATATAAAATAGATATGTGCAGAGCCTCATAAATCCCGAGATGAAATGGCACCTTCACAAAAGATCTCTGGTCGTTTGTGCCACTTCAAAATTCAGACTTCATATATTTGGGTATTATACAAGTCTGACTTTTAAAAACTAGACTTTTCCAGAGTTTTCACTGAACTTTGTGAGTTTGTATTTGCGGCTGAAGCTTGGCAAAGCAACAGGGCTTTCTAGCTGTCTTAAGTCAGATATGAGCTCTCACCCTCTGAAGGAGTCTGTTATTTAACTGACCATAGACTTAGCACAGCCTTCAGAGGATAAAATTAGACTCTATGAAACCATCTTGCCCTGCCTTATTTTTGTGTGGTTTCTTTTGTTTGGAAGAGACTTTGATGTTATCTACCTGGATGGTTTTATGTTTACTAAAGAAAAATTACCAGATGGGCTAAATCAGAGAAGTGGAAAAACTTAAGTTCTCCATATGTATTACATTTGCCTTATTTGCCAATATTAGGAACATGCTGCTGTCACAGCTGGTATGTAGGGCACACCTGTTGCTGTATTCTGTGCTCTTATTGATCCTTTAAGCAAGGACTTGATGAGACAAATAGCAATGGATAAGTTTCAGAAGTTCAGTCTGGATAAGCTCTCACAAGTTTTAGATGCTACCCAAAGCTTATCTTTGGTCTCAAAGTTTGTGCTGGGAAGAGCACAAACATAAACTCTCAAGATTTATGAGGCTTTGTGCATCTGCTCTTCGTGGAAATACTATGGGAACAGCTTTTCTTAGAATCCAGAAGATTAGCTGGTATTTTAAAATGGGTAGGAGATATTAGATCATTCTCAGACAAGCTTTTTGAGTTTTATGGCTTCCCATATAGTTAAGTTTGTTAGCACAGTTATTCTTTCTTTGCTCATCCATACTAATGTTGGTTTCTGATAAGAAAATATTGGGTTTTGTTGAAAGGATAAAATATTAGTAACCTGTAATGTGGCACACATTACAGGTAATTGGCACCTAGAGCTTAGTATGTTATGTTCACAGCACTTATCCAGGAAACTTTTTTCTTAAAAAACAAAACAAAACAAGGAAATAAGTTGTTCTGAAAAATACAAATAAGTTCTCTACAGCTGAGTTGGAAACTTGATTGTTTTGAAGGGCAGGTGAAGAGGCTGTGAGGAAGAAAAGGTAAGCAGGAGAATTTATATGGGGATATTCCCACAATTTTTGAAATCTTTCACATATGATATATTTCAGTTCTCACATCAGTGTGATCCCTTGTCTGAGTAGTCATAACATATGGTGATGTAAGAAGCTTGATAGGCTGGAAGTTCGCTGAACAGAGCTGGTGGGTACTGACTGGAGTTTATTAAGTAGAATTTACATGGCAAGTATCACTCTGAATATCTGTTCTGAAGAACCATTCCTGATATTCCTACAGCTCCCTGTGAGAGCCATATCCACTAGCACAGAACGTTGTTGTGTTGCTTAAAGAAACTGTGTCAAGCTAACTAAAGGAAGCGTGGCATACCTTCTTAGTGCCGAATAGTATTTTGTACAGTCATTGCATGATACTTATAATTCTGTCTGTGGTACTCAAGACACCAAATTATCTAATACTCTGCATGTCTGCATAATATCAGACACAGAGAGACTTCCTCATTCTGTAATTTGCAGACATATGTTAAGAGGATAAGTTATTTTCATATTGAGGACTGGAGAAGAATAGGAAGGATGCGATTTTTATAAAGTGAAAAATATAGATGAGTCAACACAGTGCAAGCTATAGTTTCAGGAAAAATGCTTTTTAATGAAGCTGTTTCACTGATACGGCCTTCTTCCTTTTTGCCTTCTGAAAATAATGTGATTTTGGGACCTTAGTTTGTCTACCCCTTCTTCTGAAGTGTATTTTGCCACTGGGCATTGTGCTGTCCAGAGTGATAGACATGGTATACACCTTGTTATGCCTTAAACGGCTGCTTTTTGCAGCTTTTGGCAGAGGGGAAGTGATAGGTGCTGTGGAGGCAGAACAGTATCTCTTCCTTGAGGCCTACGTATTTCTTTGCAAAACAAAAGCATCAGTCTTTGAGATAAAGGCATTAACAGTATCTCTTCCTTGAGGCCTGCCTCGTCTGTGCAAGATGAAGGCTATTAATAGTTTCTCTTCCTTGAGGCTTGCAGAAAAGCAGGGTAACAGAGCAATCACTGACCAGTTAGTGGGAAATCATGGATCACCAGGTACCCCTAGAGGGCCAAAAGACTTGCTTCTGAGACCACTGACTAATTTCTGGACCAATCTCCTTAATTAGCATGAGAAGTGAGTAGAGGGAGGAGACAGGCTGCCCTCTCCTGTCTCACATGCAAACTCCTCACTGGGGACACTGTGTTTGTGGAGTTACGTTTCACCCACCCCTCTCTGAGAACTACAGAAATTGTTGCTGGATCAACTGACTCTGCTGATATCTGTATCTCTCTTTTCTCTCTTTCTAGCTTTGTTCTGTGAGTGTAAGGGTCTTGTTAAGTTTTATGATATAGTTACAAACTTCTGCCAAGCCACTATTAATTGTAATATCACAGAATTTTAAGAAATTAGTGATTTAGTTGAACTTCTCAAGTAATTGTAGTTACCCCTGGTAACGGCACAGAGTATTTAAAAGCTAACTCTGCCCTCACCACACTGAGTGGGACAGGACATCCAGCTGCAGGGATCTTATTTGGCCAAAAAGGGGGTTAGGTTGTACTCTAAACCTGCCCAGGGAGAAAATGGATGGAGATATTTTCCTATATATATATATATTCCATTCCTCTAATTCCTTAACTTTTAGGAAAGAGCTTGCCTTTCTATGAGAGAGAGTATGAAAAGCAGATAGGCTAACAGAGCCTTTGTTCACCTGTGGTAATTCTGCATAAAAGGAGAAAGGATGACATAATTTGCTTGGAAAAAGTAAGTTATTGTCTGCTTGAGTTTCCAGTCACTGGCATGTTTTCTGTTAGTGCACCATAATGTACTTTCGATACAGGCAGCATATGCTATGAAATGTATATTCTGTGGTATACAGAGGTAGATAAACGGTGTGGCAGTAATAAACCTTTATTTTTAGTTAACACTATTGAATTATATTGTTTGACTGCTTTTTTTTTTTTTTTCAAATTAAAAGATTCTGAATGCTGTAGTCTTCAAATATAATTTGTTATTTGTTGGTGAAACACAAGTGACATTGGTAAAATGTCTTTATTCTGGAGTATTTTTGGGAAGTGTATGTTGGCGCACACAAAGAATATGCCTATGAAAGAAACTCAGTGACACTTGCTCTAGTGCTTTCCATAATTTGAAAATTTTAGAAATTGAGGCACACGGGAGTCCAAACCAACTAAAGAAGGTTGCGTAGTAGGAAACACTGATGCTTTATATCGCTAATTTAATGTAGAATGATAAAAAGTCTAGGACACTATTTCTTCTTGGAATAACTACATTGTAACTTGTCTTTTGATGTTTATGGTAAAACCAGTATAAAGCATTCAGGAATACTGTAATGTACAATCTCAGGGTCAGCTCTGGTAGAAGTCAGTAGACTGTAGCAAACAAAATACTGATTATTACTAAAAGATTATTTTTGGATCAATCTTGTCTGTGTTTCAAAATTTGTTTTAAACACTCAAGTCCAACATAGACTTCCAGCTGTTTTTATTAATTACTCTGTTGATTGGCTTGTTGGCTTCCAAGGGAAAAAATAACCTGTTTATACTGAGGTGTGTTGGATTTCGAAGTATTTGGCAGCACCTAAGAAAGGCATTGTGAAAATAATTCAATTAAAATTAGGAGAGATAATCAGTGTTGAAATAAGCTTCTACCTTGAGGTACAACTGCTATAGTACCATATTCCAGAAGCTGTCTTCTAGAAGATTCTTCAGAGACTCCTGGAATTATTCAGAGGAAATAATCTTCCTAGTGTAAGGATTTGCATTAGGTTCTAGACTGTAATACCAACACTTTAAAATTACAAAATCTGTTAAAGGACTCTGGTTTAAAGAGAGTGTTTTTGTGCTTCTGGATTCCAATTTATTATTACACATAAACCCAAGGTTTTCCAAGTTGCATTTCAGGAGCATTCAGTCACCTTTTGTAGATTGGATATCTGATCTTTGTACCAAGAATTGCACTACTGTAATACTTGCTAGTAATACGACAAAAAGTACCCGTGAGATATATATTAAATAACTGAACGTAGCTCTCATTCCTGGGAGAGAATGCTCTTCCTAATGCTGTTGGCCTTCTTTGCTGTGAGGTTGCGTTGCTGGCTCATGATTAGCTTGATGTCACCAGGACCTCAGGGTCTTTTTCTGCAGAGCTGCTTTCCAGTGTTCAGCCCCTAGCATGTGCCGGTGTCTGGGGTTGTTCCTCCTCAGGTGCAGGATTTTGCATTTCTCTTTGCTGAACTTGATGACATTCCTCTCCAGCCTGTCCAGATCCCTTTGGATGGCAGCACAGCCATCTGGTATATCAGACACTCTTCCCAGTTTTGTGTCATCTGCAAAATTGCTGAGGGTGTGATCTATCTCATTGTCTAGATTATTAATAAAGATGTTAAACATTATTGGCTCCAGTATTAGACCACTGCGGTACATCACTAGTTATTTGCTTCCTAGTAGACTTTGTGCCACTGATCATGACTCCTCGAGCCTGGCCGTTCAGCCATTTAATGAGATAGCATGCTAGATGTTATTAGAAATTAGGTAGTAAATTTCTTAAACACATTTCAGAGTCTCATGATTGAAGTACTATGCTTATAGTCCTATTTATTTTTTTGTTTACAGCACAACTTCTAACTTTTTAGGAGGTCATCACTACCTGTACTTGCTGGCAAAAGAAGTTGAGTAGCTAGGTATGAGATAATAAAACTTAGCTCTCCAGTCTAAGAAAAGCAGGAGGTAATTTTCAGTGGTCTGAAATGCTACACTTGCTTCCACTGTAATTTGAAAAAGCTTGTTTGAGATCTTCAGGAAATGTCTTCAGGCATATAATTCCCATCTGTTTTCTGAACTAGACTGTCTAGAATTCCCTTTGGGGAATGTTCAACTCATATTTTCTTGACTCAGTGAAAAAAATCAATTAGTTTATTTCATGACCTATGATAAATTAGAACCATCTTATATGAAAGTAAAATAAAGCAGACAGAATGTACTGAAGCACATCTTCATCATCTGAAAATCCATGACTGTGACCCTAAATTTGATGTATGACTTAGGCAGCTTAAAGAAAACATTAATACCCGTGTTTTTAAAGATAGGATTTTTGGTATATAATGTTTCATTATTTCAGATCACTAGAACTTTTTACTGTTTTCTGTACCTGTATTTTCTGTGAAATAAATCAACTGAGAAACTTACTGAAAGTCTTGATTTAGACTGTGCAGGGCATCTAACGTCTGGTGTCTGAATAATATCGCTACATCTTTGCAAACTGCGATATCTAAGTATCTTTACAACTCTGGACTTAAGTTTTAGTAACGCCTTCATAAGAATCTTGTCCAAAAAACTAAAGATGAGGAAGTCTTACTCTGTTTCTGCTGTTTTCATTTTTACAGACTAAACGTGAGACACTGTATTATGCTGCTATGGGTGGCTACAGGCTCTTCAGAAAAGACAGGCAGGGCAGGAGAGGTGGAGGGGTGGCTTTATATGTTAGAGAGTCTCTTGACTCTGTTAAACTTGAGGTCAGTAGTGACAAGGTTGAGTGCCTGTGGACCAGAATCAGGGGCAAGTCCGACAAGGCTGATGTCCTTGTGGGTGTCTGTTATAGACCACCTGACCAGGATGATGAAGGAGATGAATTATTCTACAAGCAGCTGGCAGATGTCTCAAAATCGACAGCCCTTGTTCTTGTGGGGGACTTTAACCTGCCAGATATCTGCTGGGAGCTCAATACTGCACAGAAGAGGCAGTCTAGGAATTTCCTAGAGTGTATAGAGGACAATTTCCTTCATCAGCTGGTAAATGAGCCTACCCGGGGTAAGGCCTTGCTAGACCTACTGTTTACAAACAAAGAAGGGCTGGTGGGAGATGTAGTGGTTGGCGACCGCCTGGGGCATAGCGACCACGAAATAATAGAATTTTCAATAGTTAGAGATGCAAGGAGAGCCACCAATAAAACCTCTACACTGGACTTCCGGAGGGCAGATTTTTGCCTATTCAGAAGTCTAGTTCAGAGCATACCCTGGGAAACAATGCTTAAAAACAAGGGGGCCCAGGAGGGTTGGACATACTTCAAGCGGGAGGTTTTGAGGGCACAGGATCAGGCTATACCAGTGCGCCGAAAGGCTAGCCGACAGGGAAGACAACCGGCTTGGCTAAACAGGGAGATTTTGAAGGAAATCAGAAATAAAAAGAGAGTTTACAGACTGTGGAAAAAAGGGCTGGCTACCTATGAAGAATTTAGGAAAATAGCTAGATCGTGCAGGAAAAAAATCAGGGAAACAAAAGTGCAGTTTGAAGTTAATTTGGCCAATTCTGTTAGGGATAATAAAAAGTCCTTCTTTAAATATGTTAATAACAAAAGGAGGGGCAAGGAAAACCTCCATTCTCTACTGGACTTTGAGGGAAATATAGTTAACAAAGATGAGGAGAAAGCTGAGGTACTTAATACCTACTTTGCCTCAATATTTACCAGTCAAACAGATGGCCCTCAGGATAACTGGCCTCTGGAGATGGTTGACAGGAATAGGAAGCCAAATAGTCCCCTTGTATTCCAAGAGGAAATAGTTGGTGGCTTACTGAGCTGAGCCATCTGGATCCTCATAAGTCTATGGGACCAGACGGGATCCATCCTAGGGTGATGAGGGAGCTAGCAGAAGAGCTCGCCAAGCCGCTCTCCATCATCTTCCAACAGTCTTGGCTCACTGGGGAGGTCCCAAATGATTGGAAACTGGCAAATGTTACCCCAATCCACAAAAAGGGCTGCAAAGCTGACCCTGGCAACTACAGGCCTGTCAGCCTGACCTCGGTGCCTGGCAGGGTGATGGAGCAGATCATCCTGAATGCAATCACACAGCACCTCCAGGATGGACCAGGGATCAGACCCAGCCAGCATGGGTTTAGGAGGGGCAGGTCCTGTCTGACCAACCTGATTTCCTTTTATGATCAGGTGACCCACCTAGTGGATGAGGGGAAAGCTGTAGATGTGATCTATCTAGACTTCAGCAAAGCCTTTGACACTGTCTCCCATAATATACTCCTTCAAAAGCTGATAGCCCATGGCTTGGACAAGTGCACTCTCTGCTGGGTTAAGAACTGGCTGGAGGGCCGGGCCCAGAGAGTGCTGGTAAATGGGGCTGCATCTAGCTGGCGGCCAGTCACTAGTGGTGTCCCCCAGGGGTCAGTGTTGGGTCCAGTCCTGTTTAACATCTTTATTGATGATTTAGATGAGGGGATTGAGACCACCATCAGCAAATTTGCTGATGACACCAAGTTGGGGGGCAGTGTTGACCTGCTGGAAGGCAGGAGGGCTCTGCAAAGAGATCTGGATAGACTGGAAAAATGGGCTGATTCCAATGGGATGAAGTTCAACAAGGCCAAGTGCCGGGTCCTGCACTTTGGCCACAACAACCCCCTTCAGCGCTACAGGCTGGGCACAGAGTGGCTGGAGAGCAGCCAGACAGAAAGGGACCTGGGGGTACTGATTGACAGCAAGCTCAACATGAGCCAACAGTGTGCCCAGGTGGCCAAGAAGGCCAATGGTATCCTGGCCTGTATCAAAAATAGTGTGGTCAGCAGGACAAGGGAAGTGATCCTTCCCCTGTACTCTGCATTGGTGAGGCCACACCTGGAGTATTGTGTTCAGTTCTGGGCCCCTCAGTTCAGGAGGGATATTGAGGTGCTGGAGCGGGTCCAGAGAAGAGCAACAAGACTGGTGAAGGGACTTGAGCACATGACCTATGGTGAGAGGCTGAGGGAGCTGGGGTTGTTCAGCCTGGAGAGGAGGAGGCTTAGAGGTGACCTCATTGCTCTCTATAACTACCTGAAGGGAAGTTATAGTCAGGTGGGAACTGGTCTCTTCTCCCAGGCAGTTAGCAATAGGACAAGGGGACATGGGCTTAAACTCTGCCAGGGGAAGTTTAGGCTGGATATTAGGAAGAAGTTCTTTACGGAAAGAGTGATCAGGCATTGGAATGGCCTGCCTAGGGAGGTGGTGGACTCACCGTCCCTGGAGGTTTTTAAACTGAGATTGGACATGGCTCTTAGTGCCATGATCTAGTAAATGGGCTGAAGTTGGACCAAGGGTTGGACTTGATGATCTCTGAGGTCTTTTCCAACCTAGCCAATTCTGTGATTCTGTGATTCTGTGATTATATTGAAATTTTATTTATCTTATTGGCCTGGGACGTGTGGGGTGTTTGAGACAAATATCGTGTCCAAGAATCAGAAACTGTGAAACAGAAAGTCACTGTAATCTATGTATAATGTTTTCATGTGAGGTGGTAGTTTGCAATAGTAGTGACAGATAACAAAATGAAGCAGTAGCCAAAGCACTTAGTTACCTGTCCTGGTTTCATTAAAAACAAGGCCAGTTTCTCTTCTAGTGAATTTTCCTTTCAGCTAAGTGCCTTCTAAGTGCCTGAATATTTTTCTCAGACACTGTACTTGGTGCTGATAAGAGGACCAGTGGAATGCTGAAGAAGCTCATGTTTAGATTTACTGCTATGACAGCCAAGAACTGATAAAATTCCACCATGAGAGGGGCATGTTTGAGGAGGGGCATATGGAACAGGTGACTAAAACTGACAAACTGAGTATTCCATCCCATAATTGTCGTACCCCCTATATAAGATGGAATCACGAGGGTATGTCTCTCTTTGACCATGGCCGGCATCTAGAGAGGACCTTGTCTGTCTGCCTGCGTTCTATAGGCCTCAGGTCCTGCACCCTGGAAACCCAGTTTCCAGTTTGCTGTGAAGTCCCACCCATGACTTCTGCGTGCCTGCCCTGTGGCTACTGGAGCCACGCCAGCTCCACACACCCAGCTCCACTGCTGCTGGAATGACGCCAACCCCATATTGGATATTCAAGATGGGTTTTGTATATTTTGTATATGTTCTCTGTTTATTAGTAGCATTAGTAAAGCCTTTAAAACTCTTCTGACTTGAAGTCTAAGTCTCCATTTATATCTTCCTTATCATCTTTCCAATCTAAGGAAGGGGTTGGGGAAGGGTAAGGGGGTAACAGGGAGCATCTGCCATGGTTTATTGCCACCTTGCTTTAAACCCTGACGTTGCCAAAACAAATTTCAGAATGCAATGCTTTATTTGCAGAGATAGTTATTGAATTGTAGAGCTTGCTGAAAACAATTGGTTAGCTTTGGAAACACTCTGCTGAGAAATACTTGGAATACTTGATAGAAAGGGAAGCATGAATAACATGCAAGAGTAGTCACAAATTCTGTAGAAAGTGTGATCTTATTTCTGGCTAGGATTATAGAAAGGTGGAGAGAGAAACTCTGACTCTGCAGAGTATGGGAATAAATCCAGATAAATCACTGAACTTCAGCTTGTGATCCCATCACATCCAAATTATGCACATTAATATATCACTGTAATAAAAGACAGATCTGGATGTTTTTTTGACAAATCTCACAGAAGCAGCTGAGGTTGGGGCTGAGGATTTATTCAGTGGCCTCTGGGAGCTGCAGATATTCTGTCTTCTGTAATGAGGCATTTTTTATATGGTTAAAGTACAACTATAGAAACGTTCTGCACTGAAGTCTGCAGCCTTTAGAAAAACTCACACTTTGTCATGGTAGGGTATGCTTAAAGGTATTTCTTGGCGGGTTTGTCACTGATGGCCAATCCTGCAATATCAAAGTGCTATAAAATTGGCAAGTACAGGGCTCAGATACTTGGCTGGTTAAAAGGACCATTGACTACAATGAACTACCTGCTTTCATTTCAGCTTGGAATGGGACCTTTAATTTTCCTGAGAGATTTCTCAAGCTGTTTCATTTATCATTACATGAAGCTGTCTGCACTGGAGGATGCTGGCCTCTCTCCTATATAGCCTTCCTATCTTGAACTGCTTCAGATTTTTTTCTCCCCCTGCTGCTTTGCTTCTTGTTTTGTGTTTCAAAGATCTTGTATCTCCCTGCTTTGTTTATAATTCTGTAAGATGAATTTCACAATGTGTGAAGAAGCACGGGTTCAGAAATGGGAGAGGGATGTGATGTTTCCACAAATCAATACAGCACTTTGCCCTTCCCTTCTCTTTTTGTGTTGTACTGTCTTAGGACATAGTCTTCTGTTCTATTGTGTGGTCAACTGAAAATGTTTTTTAGGAATTTGGGCTGGTTTGTGAGGCTTCTAGAGTACAAAATTTTACTGAAACACAAATGGTCAAGAAAAAATCCCAAATGCACCTTTCAAATTACATAAGCAGGTGAACATACTTTTAAGTCTATACATTTTTTTTTTTTAGCAACTATGTGAGAATTATTTTTAGATTTGAAAGATTTGAAGAAAAAAATGTTTTAAATTAATGCATATTTTCCTTGTAAATTTTTTTTCTTCTTCTTCACTTTCCCCCCAGCTTTGTGGTCTCCCTCCCCTTTTCATTTCCTCCCTCCCTGCCTCCCCCCCCCCTTTTTTTTGTTTTCATTTTGTTTCTGTGATTGTTTTTTTAATACACCTTTCATATTCCTGGATTTTTAAGTGTATTTTAGACTTTGAAAGTACAAATCTAATTTAACTGTACAGAACCAAATCCTGTAATTATTCCAGTTTGGAACAGAGGTGAAGAGGTACATAATTTTCTCTGAAAGTGGGAGACACTTGCCTCTACATAGGAAATAGGTATTGATGACATATCACTACTGAAGTGTCATTGCTGATATATTTCTGAAGCCATTAATTCAACAATGCAGACTTGCATGATTTACTATTTTATTTTCTGCAGACATCTTAGAGAATAATTCAGGAGGTTCTAGTCTACCTTCCTTCTCAAAGAAATACTCAAGAATGGAGACCGCATAGCTTTTCTGGGCAACCTACTCACTGCGCAACTGTCTTTATGATGCAAATTATTGCTTGTGTCACATTGGAACCTTCCATTTCAGTTTCTGGTCACCACTATTTCAGCATCCCATCGTACGTTTCCAGAAAGGGCCTGGACCTGTCTCTTCCATGACCTACATATGGGTATTGGGGGACTGCTATCAAGTTCCCCTGAATCTGACCGTTCTCTAGGCTGAACAAGCTCTGGACCCTCAGCCTCTCCTCACAGGGAAAGTTCTCCAGCCCCAACCATTCTGGTGGTTCTTCACTGAACTCGGCCTAATTGATGAACATCTTCTTTTCATTGCAGGGGGGTGTCAAAACTAGATAGAACTAGATAGAGTATTCTAAGTGCTAAGTAAAGGGAAACAATTTCTTCCTTCAGCCTACTGGCCACATTCCTCTCAATACAGCCCAGTGCGCTGTTGGTCTTCCATGTTGCCAGGCTATACTGACAGTAAAAGTATCCTTAGGTCTACAATAAATAGTAATAGCCCTTTTTTTTTTTTTTTTTTTTTTTTTTTTCAGATCAGAGTAGAAAACTGAAGTTAGTATTATTAAAAATAATCCTATCTCTGCTCCCCAGAAACCTAGCTTCCAGAGTCATAAACAAAGAAACAGTACCATTTTTATTACTGATAGGTCTTTGCTATACTGTCCATTTCTTTGATCTCCATTTTATGAAGATATCCATATATTTTACTTGATAATCAAGAAATATGGTAGAACTTCTTCACTGCTTAAGCACCTGTATTTGGATGACCAGGATTGTAGCTTTTTGATTCTCAAGTAGGCCATGATGGTTTTAGTGTAGGTTAAGAATCCACTCATTTTTATTCTGTGATGTGTATTTTCTATGTACACCAAAGAAAAAAAATAAAACAAACCACAACAAACAAACAATCAAAAAGCAAAAACAAAAAAGCACCACCTATGTTGTCTCTAATTTCATATTTTAGCTGCAAAAATCAATGTATTTACTCTCAAAGACTAATTCAGTAGTTACTTTACTATTTATAAATACATTTTAGAAAATAGTAAATACTTGCTTATGATACATATTAGAATTTTAATTGTGAGCATATTATTACCAGATATTTATGATTAATACCCTGTGTTGTATGAAGTTATAAAACTGTATCTTTTGTTAATGTGTTGAAAAATGTTCTTGCATATAGATAACCAATATGCAGAACTTTCAGGATTGTATTTACAGCATATCACAAGAGAGTGCAGAATACTTCACAGTATAAAGCACTGCTCCTGCAAGCACTTACGTAAGTACTTCCCCACAAGCTTGAGAATAGTCCAAGTGATTTGAATGAGACTATTTAGAAACTTATGTGTTTGAAGTTAAGTATGCATCTATACATTTGCAGAAGTAGGGCTTGAATTTGACTTCTTGTGTTCAAACCCTACTTTCGTAAAAAGACAACTGGAAGAAGACCTGCATGTACACAAATTCCATGACGTACTAAAAGTAACTGGAAACAGTGATGAATCTAGAAGAGTGTTTAGAGAGAAGAAAACAACAACAGTGACAAAACCCCAAAAGAACAAAACCAACAAACCTCAGGCCTTCACAATTCTATGTATAAACTGCTGTGTTTTAATAAAAAGACTGCTGGCATATTACCTTGTCCGCAGTGACCTTTTGTTTATCAGGTCTTCCTTCCAGAAATAAATTGGAATAAAAGGAATACTTTGCAACGTACTCTGAAGTATTGGGGAAAAACACTTTAAAAATAAGTAAAGAAAGCTTTCTTATGCATCAGATAGTAAAGGAAGTGCTGATTTAACACAACTTAGTATTTTATTTACCTCCTAAGTTTAACAGCCTTGTCCTGATCTAGCTATATAACTAAACACTTCAGCTTCTGCAGCATCTTACAACTCTGTTAAACAGATGTAATTCCTGGCATAACTTAGTTCTCACCAGCACTTTTTGTGATGTTCCACTAAGACCAAACAGGAAATACATTTCCTTCAGTCTAAGAATTCAGGAAGAAAATGAGCCTCTCTGTAGCACAGTACACAAGGAGACCTTCTTTGCTTCATACCATCAGTTAACAGGTCAATGGTAAATGGGCTGTACTCTTAGTGTGTCAAAGATGTAAGTAAATTAATTGATGCTGATTCATTTTAATTTGCATATTTAATATTTTTCCTCTCACAGGTTTTAGGCATGTGATTATTAGAACACTTTCTCTAGTGCCCTTATTGTTTTTTGTTCAGTATATATTCACAGTCAATATCTCGAATGTATATTTTGTAAGCAATGTAAGTTTGGGTTTTAATATTATTTTAATTGGTTTTGAGTGTGAAAAAATGCAGAAAGATGCCTAGAGAATTTTTTTAAGACCACTTTGCCATTTAATGTTCAGTTAACATCAAATGGCTGTGGTAAAACCCTTCACAGATCTTAGCCACAGGTCTTGGGCATGGTGCATGTTATTTCAGGGAGACATAAGAAAATTAGCACTGAAGATTCAGAATGAACTTGTACCTTCATATAAACCTGAAATTGAACTTGTTTAATAAGTTCATTTGTGTTTTATTTGTTTACGGTATTTACTTTCTTCTTCTTTACTTTCTTCTTGTGATTCTGCCCTTTCTTGTTTGAACTACACCTGGAAACGGAAGTACTGAAATATTTACAGAGATGTTACTCTTTAGCCTATTTTTGTCTTGGGGAAATCAGAAAAAAATGGAAATCCTAGAAGAAAATCAGCTGTTGTGAAATGTTGTCAGCCATATTTCCATTTGTAGAGGTTAAAAAAAAAAAAAATCAGAATTCATCCAAATTTATGAACCACTGTGTATTAGCTATTCATTGGAGTGTTGGTGAATATTTCTTTTGGTTTATACAAGTCCTGAACCCTCAGGATTTGAGGGCATTTCTAAAGTGGACAACCTTGAAAACATGTCCAAACACATTTATTGCAATATCTTGAGGGGTGCTTCTAATGCATTTTCTGAACAACTTTTCAAAGCAGGATGGCTTTCTAAACAGGATAAAGATCATACCTCTGACATTTGCACACAGGGATACCTTGAAAACATGAAAACCCACTGCTGCCTGGGGCTCTGTAATAATTCAAGTACAATGATTCACAATGCATTATGAAAACCTTTAAAAGCACACATTTCACCTTCTAGAATCACAGGAGCAGACAATCCCATTGTGTCATAAGTCAGGCAAGCAGGGCAGACGACCAGATGGGCTGAACAGGGAATTCCTCATGGAACTCAGGAGGAAAAATTGTATGATCTCTGGAAACGAGGTCAGGCTTCACAGGAAGCTTACAGAGCCGTGGTTTACATGTGCAGGGACAAAACATAAAAAGCCAAAGCACAGTTAGAGTTGAAACCGGCCAGTGTTGTGTCAGTCAACAAGAAAGCCTTTTTAAGTATGTTAACAGCAAGAGGAAGTCTTGGGAAAACATTGGACTGATACTTGATGGTCACCTGGCAAATAGGGATGAAAAAAAGTGGAGGTTTTCAATTCTAGGGCCAGTTCTATTAAATATATTTATCAACAATCTCAATGCAGGATTTGAATGCACCATTATCAAGTTTTCTGATGATAAGCTGAGAGGTGCTGTTGACTTTCTCAAGGGACAAGATGCCTTGCAGAGAGATCTAGTTAGATTGGAGCTTTGGGCAGTCATTAATTGGATGAAATTTAATTGGTCCAAATGCTGGATTCTGCACTTGGGATGAAGTAACTCTGGGCAGAATATAAATTGGGAGAGGAGTGGCTCTCCTGATGTGACAGGAGGGAGTGGAATGGTCTGAACACGAAGAGTGAGTTACTGTCTTTTTCATTCGTACAAAACCTGTTGAACATCTGAAGGATACTTGACAGACATTTAACTCACTGAGCTTTAGCAGGCCCCATCTAATACACAGGTTATACTGTCTCCATTTTAAGGCAGAGTAAATTTCAGGGACAATCTGTCCTGAATGCTGTGTAATTTCTGATGAATTCCTTAACTTCCTTTTTTTTTTTTTTTTGGTTTCTTTTGCTTTCCGTAGTTCTTTTTCCTGTCCCTTTCCATCCCTTTCTCCTCCTTCTCACCTGTTTTTCTTCCCCTTCTCTCTTTTCTTCCCTCCTCTCTCTTTCTCCTCCCCTTCTTTTGCCCTTTTTGTTTTTCCTTCCACATGATTTTAAGGCCTATGAATGGTTCTGGGTAATGTTCCCCAACTAGCCATGTTTACAGTTAGTGGGCCCTTAATAAAGTAGAGGAATGGCTACAAGCTTCATTGCTGCAGAAAGAAACTAAAATTTCTTTTCTATTTGATGAGGCTTTTTATATCCTGAGTATGCAATATTAGGCTCTCAAATGGCATTTAGTTGTTTGAAAACACTTGACCAATTTAACAATAGCAACAAAAAATGATAAATTCTAGGGCAGTTTCCACTGAAATTAGTAGAACTAATGAATACATTCGAAATTCAGACTTCTTAGGAAGGCACAAAAGATTTTTCAACCCATTTGGTTACAAAAACCTATGGGCATTATAGAGATTATACATATGAAAAATCACTTAGTGGGGAATATCCAATAGAAACACCTTTCTTCCCCTATAAAAATTTCAGAGATTATTTTAAAGATTGTATCTGTGATATATTTTTAATTTGAGCTAGTGTTCAGGAACTTTTGTACAATATATGTTTTAAATTTTCTAAAAAGTCACAATCTGTTGAGTAGGGAGCCCCAAAGCAGAACAGCTCTGTATGCATAGTGATGTAGCAAATTTAATTCTCTGTTCACTACTTTGCCTAGGAATTAAATATTAGCCATTTGCGTTTGATAGGGATGTTCAAAATCAGTAATGTTGCTTTTACGGTATTCTGATTCCATTGTAATATTCATACCAACGCTTCTTATGGGTTTGTCTTTTGATTGGTTTGTTGAATTTACAATTATGCATGACTTTTTTGAGGGCCGTGGTTTGGTGTTCTTTTTAATATTTTCTTAACAAAATGTGTAGTGAGTTATTTTCAAAAGCAGATTTGATTCCTAAAGAAAAAAATGACCTGAGAAAAATTAATTGAAATGTATTAACATTGAAAGTCTACATTTTATATAGGTGGTTATATTATTTTCTTATATATGTAGTGCCAGCTCTTTATTTATCTCCATTTTGAATACAATTTCATCAACAGAATATTAGAAGCAGATTTTGTCTTCTCACTCACAATGGTCTTAGTCAGGATTATTAGCATGTGTCTAAATGATATCATGTGTTTTGCAACAACCTTGTGAAGGAATGCATTACATTGCTGTGTTGCAGCTAGGTAATCCTATAGCCCCAATGTCTGAAACAGTGACATGAAGATTCCACAGCATATTCAGTCTGTTCATCAGTGAGCTACCTTGTGTCTGCTGTGAGGATGTTGAAAGGCCTGCAACTGGTCCATCAAAAGCAGCCTGGAGCTTTATTTTTTAGTACTCCACATACTAGGATGCAGATGTGTTTTACTAAACAGCTGATTTAGGTTATAGAATTAGAGCTTTATGAAAGGTAGAGCATGAAGCATAGAGCATCCCATAGCAATGAATTCTGTTTCTTCAGCATTCACGTTATACATATGTGGAATGTACAATGGAATACAAGAATGAACGTTTGTAACATCTGAATTTATATGGTATCAAAATAAGTATTTCTAAGTCTTTAAAGCAAATGCATTGTGCATCTAGGTGTGTCAGTATAACTGCATTGACTTTAGTTATTTAAGAATTCAGGAAGATCAAAATCTCTCTTCACCTTCACCTACCTTCTCTCATCATCAGATGTGAGACCGGCACTTGGCAAGGTGCTATTAAGGGCACAGCTCAGAGCTGCACTTTGAAAAACCTAAATATTACTTCCCTTCTGGTGTAAAAGCCAGGTTGTACCTTCTAGGAATAGGTTTGAATCCTTGGTGGCACACTGTTCCAACAAACAGTAGTTGCTGATGTAATACTAGATATTGTTAAAGAAATCACAGGAAGAGATGTGTAAGCTATTTTTTCTTCGATGTGCTTGATTTTGATTCTTGCTCTGATGAATAGCAGTGTAACTGCCTAAGTTCAGCACTATAATCTTGCTATCAGCTGAAATAGCAACAATTGTTTTCCACATCTCAGAGCCTTTTTTTTTCACAAACTCCTGCCTGTAGACCACTTTATACCTGCTGACTAAAGGCAGAGTCTCGTTGGAGGCCTGTATCTAGTGGAGTGCCTCAGGGATCAGTACTGGGGCCAGTATTATTCAATATATTAATCAATGATTTGGATGAGGGAATTGAGTGTACTATCAGCAAGTTTGCTGATGACACTGAACTGGGAGGCGTGGCTGACACACCAGAAGGCTGTGCTGCCATCCAGTGAGACCTGGACAGGCTGGAGAGTTGGGTGGGGAGAAATCTAATGAACTATAACAGGGGCAAGTGTAGAGTCTTGCATCTGGGTAGGAAAAACCCCAGGTTCCAGTTTATGTTGGGGAGGGGAAAGGGACCTGGGGGTCCTGGAGCACAGCAGGATGACCATGAGCCAGCACTGTGCCCTTTGTGGCCAAGAAGGCAAATGGCATCCTGGGCTGTATTAGAAGGGGTGTAGTTAGTAGGTCCAAAGAGGTTCTCCTCCCCCTCTTCTCTGCTTTGGTGAGACCACATCTGGAATATTGTGTCCAGTTCAAGAAGAAGGACAGGGAACTGCTGGAGAGAGTCCAGCGCAGGGCAACAAAGATGATTAAGGGAGTGGAACCTCTCTTTTATGAGGAAAGGCTGAGGGAGCTGGGTCTCTTTAACTTGGAGAAGAGGAGACTGAGGGGTGACCTCATTAATGTTTACAGATATGTAAAGGGTGAATGTCACAAGGATGAAGCCAGGCTCTTCTCAGTGACAACCAATGGTAGAACAAGGAGCAATGGATACAAACTGGAACACAAGAGGTTCTACTTAAATTTGAGAAGAGACTTCTTCTCAGTGAGGTTGACAGAACACTGGAACAGGCTGCCCAGGGAGGTTGTGGAGTCTCCTGCTCTGGAGACATTCAAAACCCACCTAGACACATTCCTGTGTAGCCTCATCTAGGTGTTCCTGCTCCGACAGGGGGATTTGACTCGATGATCTTTTGAGATCCCTTCCAATCCCTAACATTCTGTGATCTGTGATACCTCAAAGAAAAATTACTATAGTTCAGTATAAACTTGATACTTCCTCTCAGATCCTTTATGCTAGTTTCCAGCCTTCTTGCATTCAAAATCTTTTAAAAGGAATGGAGTAAGCTGAAGGTTTTTGTGTCAAAAATCAAAATAGATACAGTAATATAAATATCAAACTTTTTCAAATATATTATCAATATCCAATATCAATATTATTGTACTGTTACCATTAGTATGAAATATATGCTATGAACAGCTATTATTAAATTATATATCTATTATTAAAATAAATTCCCAGAAACATTAACAGTGGTGAAACAGAGGATTTTGCAGCATTTCTTGTAATTCATACTTTCTTGTGTAAAAGGATGGTATTAGGAATACTAAATATAACTTTTCTACAGCTTGATCTGTGGAATACATATAAGTAGAAGTACTTTGGTGCAGATTAGGTGGAACAGAATGGAAAAATAGTTTGATTTAATTGTATATGCATTTTGTTGTTGTGTTGAAGTTTATGCTCAATTAACGAGGGTATTTTACTTTTTAGGAATCTAGTACTCTGGGGGAGAAGAGTCTGAGTCCTGTGACGCTGTACTTGAACAATCTTCTGTTTCAGTTTGCAGGTATACTCATATGCATGCCTTAATTATGGAATTTCCATATGTGTTGTAAGTGGAAGTTTTCTTACTTGCTACCTTTATGGAGCAAATAGGTACATGAAGCATTCTGGAATATTCTGCCCCCCCCCCCCCCCCTTTTTTTTTTTTCCTTTTCTCTTTTTCAATCAAATTTTTATGGAATTACTTTTTGGGTTTTTTTTACAAGATTGATATTGATAGAAAAAAATATATTAAATACAAAATTTTTTTCCAAAACTGATTTAAACTTCATGTTTTGAAACATAATCCTTACAACAGCAGCAATTGTATTGTACTGTGAGCCACTAGAGAGAGAAGAATTAGTTTTCTGTCTTTTATTGATAGGCCACTAATTGCTCTGTTTACATTCTACATTTGGCAAGTCTAATTCCCTTCTATGATGCCTTCAGGTTTTGTTACTATGAGAGAAATCCAGCAGCACAATATTTGGAATGTTTTTTGTGTGAGAAAAAATGTTGCATTAGTAATCCCATTCCTTGCTTGTCAGGAAAATAATTAATACTGATAATTGAATATGTATCATGAAAAAATAGCTGCAATACAGTGTGCTGAAGTTTAAATCAGAAGGACTTTGGAAATTTGTTCTTTGCTTCTGTGCTAACACAGTTTTTATTTGTATTCCTGTGCTTTTCTGAAGAAAACCAAGATGACTGAGAAAGGGTTAGTACTATACTCCTTTATATGTTTGTCTGTTTGTTTGTTTGTTTGTTTCGAGGTATAGTGAAGTTAAAATTAACCTAATAAAGCATAGGGTGATTGAAGGTAGTCTTTGCCTTGTGTAAGACCATCACAATGGTTCTACTTTTGGAATGTATCTGACAGAGCAATAATGAAAGGAAAAAGGTGCCACCACAACCTAGACCCTAAAACCTTACAATCTGTGATGATTCCTCAACACTACACTCATGTAAATACAATTTAAATCAACCACCAGAATCTGGACATTTGTCAAGAAGTTAGACCGTCCTTTGTCTGTTAAAGAAAGTAAGTCTCCTTTGCTATTCTCAAAGCCGAAATAGAAGGGAGCTCTTTATCCCACCAAGAAGTAACATGAACTTTTGGCATTTGCTGTTTAAGTTTTTCAAAGAAAATTTCAGCTTATCCCTTTGAATCCACTGGAACAAAGATTTGCGTGGAACTTTCATAGTCAAGACAATGTCTGTGTTCTTTCATTTCAGCTTCTAATTAACTTGAAGTCCTTTGTTGGTAGGCAGTCCTGAAATAGCCTTTCCATAGGTAAATTGTGAACTGATGTCAACTGATTTGATAGAGCTTTTGATTTATCCACTGGTACTTTCTTATCTTTAGAGGAAAAAAAATCCTGAGGAACTGAAACTGAATCTATGTAGCAGGACATAATTTCTGAAGTAAAGTCACTACAGAGGTAGTTCTGGGCAAAATTTACAACTTCTCTGTAAATGTGAAGAATCCACATAAACCTCCTATAGATCTGTTTGTTTTAATAACGGTAACCTGAACATCTTAAATTTTATTTTTTATTGGAAGGAATGCTAAAGAAATTAAACAAATATAGTTCCTGCCTACCAAATTAAATGGTGCTTTTCAGACAGAAACAGGGAGGGGGTAACCTTTATTTTCCTTCAAGATTTCCTCAGCCATGTGATCAAAATAAAACAGGACTAGCGTAATAATAAAGCAAGGGCCTTTTATAGCTTTTAGTGGTGCGGCTTGATGATTCATGAAGATGTACGTTTCAGTACCTGAAAGTGGGCTGATGGCTCTACAGAGAATGAACGAATACATATTTTCTCCAGACCTGCTGTGGCTGACACAATTATGACACACTAAAGGAAGGTGATATGCTATTCAATATCACCTTTAGTCCTCCTGCTGACGCCTGTAAACTGTTTCCCTTTTCCCTTCAAATGTGCTGTAGTTAGTCAGCAACTTTCTCAGCAAAAGTAGATCTTCAAAAAGAATGGGAATGGAGGCGAACAGGAGGCTTCCTGGACAAGCTGATGTTACCATGTTGACCAGTGAAAACAATGATGATGAATGATTGACCCAACTATTGCCAAGCTTGCATGCGCTTGAGGAGGCTAAGATCAGTAGACATTTGCTTTTGATAAAATATTTAAGGATTTTGGCTTGTTTCTATATAGAGATTGGGAAAAATAGGGAAAGAAAAGAAAAGCGGAAAAAAAAAAAAAGAAAAAGGTCCGTGATCTAGCATGAGTGTTTTCTCTCTTAGTCTTTCTTTTCAATGACAGTGATGTCAGAGAAAACATGTTCTTCCCATACACGGACTAGTTATTTTTTATTAAGAATGATTTGGAGCAGCATGCAAATGCCACCAAGTGATGGAAAACATTATGTTTTTTTAATCTGTAACCATGTTTCTGAAGCATTTAAAGGCCTCCAATGAAATCAAGATTGTCCTATATGTAAACACTCTAAAACCACATTACTGTGAGTCAAACCTTGCCCTCAAGAAGTGCTGGCAGAGCCTCAGGTCTCATGTGTCCTAGTGCAGTACCCTAGCAAGGCTGCATCTAATTACAATGTACACAAGTAGTATTACTCTCAATTAAACTTAATTAGAGTTCACAGAATTCAAAAGAGGTTGGATTCTCACTTTATAAAAGCAGCAAGACAATGGGCATTTTTTTTTTTTTTTTTTTAACTTTACCAGGAATAGAATGACCTTAATTCTCAGCCAAGAACATTCCAAGTGAGCTAACAGCAGGAAACACATCCACTGTTGAGATCATCTCTGCAATCAGATAACAATTTGTTTCCATTTGTCAAAGTCATCCAGCCTCATTTAAAGACAATATTAGTGTACAGTTGTCACGGAGGCACCCCAAGGTTAGTTTAAGGGACAACAGGGTCCAAACCAACTTTTATTAAACCAGTGGTTTTAGCACTCCAAAAGTGACTTAGATAGAGGTTCAGATATCAGTTGAGGAAAATTATTAAGGGGCAGCAACTAATACAACAGGCGGTCCACAGAGTTCATGCACGTGGCTTCACCAAAACAATGCCAGAGCTGTCTCTGAGTCTGGGAGGAGTACACACTTGCCTGAACATGGTGCGGGATTATTTTTAAAGAGATACACATACTTGTAGTTCGTACGGAAAGTTAATATACTCACGGTTATGCGAGGGTAAATTTATAATACTGTCACAAAAATGCGAGGGTTAATTTACTTACACGTGCAAATGTGCACGAAATATTACACGTGCTTATGTGGAAGCACGGGAGGAAAATACACTCGTGATTGTGCAAGGAAATAATTTATACACGTGCTTGTATTGAGCAAGGAAAGTTACACGTGCAAATGTGCACAGAAAGTTACACGTGCTTATGTGGAAGCACGGGAGGAAAATACACCCACGATTATGCGAGGATTAATTTTACATGTGCTCATAGTGAGCACGGAGAGTTACACGTGCATATGTGCACAGAAAGTATAAATATACTTGCAATCCTGCGAGAAGTTTTACTCACACCTGTGACGGCAAGGCAAGCGAAGTCTCCATCCCAGGGAGGGGGGCTCTCGGCGGCAGCATCTTGCTTGTGCTCCGAGAGACCCGTGACAATGGGCAGAGTCTCGACAAGAGTCCCGTTTTTTATGCTGGCTGATCAGATCTGACTGTAGGCATTCTAGAAGCTTCTCTGCACCCCCACACTGACTGTGGGGTGCCCCTGAAGCCTCCAAACATCCCCCGCACTGGCCGCAGGTCCCCAGCGGCTCACTGGCGCCTCGGCACTCCCGTCTCCTAATGGCCCTGGCCAGGGCGCTCTGGGGCCAAACAAAAGAAACTGTTAGCCTCAAACAGCAGAGAGAGAGGGAGATCTGCCTACTCCTTCCATACTGAAGGAGGGAGGGGGAGAGAGTGGGGTTTGCATCCTGCCACGACAGTACGTTCACAGCATCTTTTAATATCCCAGTGTGAGGGACAAGAAAAGAATTTCAAGAACCAGGACATACCTACTTTAAAAAATGTTATAAAATGATGCAATACTATTTTTGGTAAATAATGACATCATGAAATGTCACAGAATTTGTAGATGTTATTCTAACTTTAAAATCTAACTTTGAGTTTCTTCCACTTTTCCCCACAACTTAACTCCGTATTTTTGCCCACTATAGGGGTGCATGCAGTTCAACCCCATTATGCATTTGGAATCAGAAATCATTGTTCAGGAAATCAATCAAGACATTATCAAACTGTCCAGAATTGTCACGTGTAGTTAATTGGAAATCAGAGAAACTGCATTCAAAACCAATTCAGGATAACTGTGCAAAAGAAGCAGTACTGCTCTTCTGGTAAATTTTAATTTTGATACATTCATTCCATCATGCAATCTCTTCAGATTATGTAGACTGGGATCAAGCATATATTGAGTGCTAAGGGAGGCAACTCTTTCTGCACAGCACCACCTTAAAGCATGTATGAAAATGTGCCTTTAGCTTAAACTACTCAAGGAGGTGGCTGTGCTATGGTAGCTGGCTGTGAACTGGAGTGACAGAAGTGTAAGTGTATTCCTCTCTGCATCTTTGCATGGCCAAGTGAGGCAATTTCTTTAACTGCTTCTCCTACATACGCCCATGGATGCTTCTCAGATCATGTGGATAGATGGAAATAAGAAAAAAAATGTTATGGTCTCACTAATTTGTATGAAATGCTTTTCAAGATAATTACTTGTAATTTTTTGAAGATCAGTCACAGAAAGTCTGGAGGAAAATGAGAAGAGGTAACAAAAGATATAACAAATCAGAGGTTGTGCTATGGATGGTTTTCCTGTTTTCCAGGATTCTGAACAGAACAGGAAGGCTTTACTGTTAGTAACTTTGAGCTCTTTCAAATAATGGATATATCGCAAGACTGAAAGAAAGAGAAATTAGGCAAAAAAATGCAATTTCAGACTTAACAGGTCACCATGACTTATTTCTTTCTGCCTGTCTTACAAATCTTTGAGTCTTGGGAGTTAAGCTGAAAGCCTTGGATAAATTTGGTGATTTCTGATGGATTATGGTAACAGTGACTTGACACAAAGAAGGCTCTTTTCCCATTCTTTAAAATCTCTTTGGCTTGCTGAATATAAAGGTATTTCTTAGAGGGAGGAAGCAACAGCCTTTTTTTAGATGATACTGCTGAAGAAGAGGTGAGCTGCTAGGTCCCAAAAGACTTCACAGATCAAAGACGATTTCAGTGCCAGTTGTGGAAAAAGGATTTGGAGGATGCTGGTCAGTCTATTCTTAATGTGAATTGAGAGAGAAACATGCTTGGCTTTTGAGGGACTTAAAGCTAGACAGGCCATATGCCTTTATAAGTAATTTTTATTTTCTTGAAAATCAACCTTTCTTAATCTCCTAATTGAATAATTTGTGAAATTTTTATTATTTTTTTTTCTAACTTTCTTGTTGTAGGTCTAATTCTGAGTTTACAATGACAGCAATTCTGGAGTAATTCTACCACAGCAAAAGCTACTGTACCAGTGCAGAAACACTTGAAGGGAGTTGATAATCATGTTTAATTGACTATTTGTTTTCTTTCTGTGGCTCTATGCCTGTCTCTACCACTCTGTTTTTTTCTGAGAGAACATCTTTGCCTCACGTTACTGTGGATATTGTTTAGCTTTTAGATACCACTGAGTGTGTTTCAGGGCTCAGTGAAGTTCCAACTTTTGTCTTATCATGACTTTTGTACTTTCAGTCTTGTATTTGCAGGTACTGAACTTATTTCTACAAGGCAGTGTACAGGTCTAATGATTAATTAGAGAATTAGTGACTGAATATTAACAAAGGCTACCACTCCTGCTATCTCAACTTTCTTAATTTTAAAAGTTACAGAAAGAAATATTTGTGTCCTGGCTAGGAAGTGTAAGCTTAGTAAAAACACTGTTATAAGTCAAACTGCACATGATCCATTTTCAGTTGTTTTCAGACTCTATTTTTGCCTCTGGCTGCTCACTGCAATATCCTTCTTCTCTCTGCATTCCTTTAGACATTGAGTTCTGATGTTTCAAGCTCGAAGTTTCTCATTTGTGTGAGTAAAACTGACTAGACACATGAGTATTTCTAGTCTTGGGGCATTCTTATGTTTATCCTCATGGGTCCCTTTGCTGTTTGCTGTTGTGTGACTAAATACACAATTCTGGCTTCAAAAGTTTCTTTTAGGCCTCTGTAAATACTGAATAAACTGACACTACCATGAACCATGTGTGGAATCAATGTTATTAGCTTGGTGCAAAAATCATTTCAGTTTTGGACTGTGAGTTTTAAATCATTATATGCATGATACGTAAATCGTTATAAATAATATATGCATCATATATAATTATAAACCCATTATAAATTGCATATACATCGTATATAAATAATTATAAACACATCTTTACTGATCAAAACAGGAACCGTTACAATCAATACATTTTTGCCAATGAGAAATAAGTTTGTTTATTCTGTAGTGTAGAAATCTGTGCTTTGGGATTCGATGAACTCTTGGAAAGCATTTTCTGCATCCTGCTGGTTGTGGAAGTGTTTTCCGTGCAAGAAGTTGTCGAGGTACTTGAAGAAGTGGTAGTTCGTTGGCAAGAGGTCAGATCAATATGGTGGATGAGGCAAAACTTCATAGCCCGATTTGTTCAAGTTTTGAGGCACTAGTTGTGTGATGCGTGCTCTGGCATAGTCTTGTAGAAGAATTGGGTCCTTTCTGTTGACTAATATCAGCTTCAGGCATTGCAGTTTTTGGTGCATCTCATTGATTTGCTGAGCAGACTTCTCAGATGTAATGGTTTTACTGGGATTCAGAAAGCTGCAGTGGATCAGACCTAACAGTGACCATGACCTTTTTTTGATGCAAATTCAGCTTTGGGAAGTACTTGGGAGGTTCTTCTTGGTTCAACCACCAAGTTGGTCATCACCAGTATAAAATCCACTTTTTGTTGCATGGCACAATCTACTCGAGAAATGGTTCATTGTTCTTGCATAGAATAAGAGAAGATGACGCTTCGAAACAGCATTATTTACTTTTTTTTAATTTTTGGTCAGCTCATGAGGCACCCACTTATCGAAATTTTCTCACCTTTCCACTTTGCTTCAAGTGTCGAACAACCATAGAATGGTCAACATTGAGTTCATCGGCAACTTCCCATGTAGTTTTAAGAGAATCAACTTTGATGATTGCTCTGCATTGGTCATTGTCAACTTGGCCAACCACTACACTCCTCATCTTCGAGGCTCTCATCTCCTTTGTGTAACTTCTTGAACCACCACTGCACTTTATGTTCATTAGCAGTTCCTGGGCCAAATGCATTGCTGAAGTTGTGAGTTGTCACTGCTGTTCACAACTCATTTTGAACTTGAATAAGAAAATCGAACAGCAAATTTCAACAATGCAAAAAACACAATTCCTTTTACATCAATCTAATACATTAAAAATTCTGGCTAACTTTGATACCCTGTCTGTTTGATAAATTATGTACTGTGACTATTTTATAACCTTACTGAAATGTGTACAGTGGCAGGAGAATCTAAATAGTTGTTTAGAACTTGCACAACCAGGAATTTGACCATTTGTATGACACATTTTTTTCTCAGAAAAACGAACAAACTTCAATCCATTTGAACTAGGTGATTCTCCACAGGAAATGTTAGCTGATTTAAATCTCCAGTGTTCTTACCACTTAAGCAGATAAAGACCCATCACTGAGTGCAGATCATCAGGAGTACATTCGAAGTTAAACAGTGGACCACAACTTCATTTTAAAATTCATATGTTGTTTCCACCACTTTGGATGCCTGGCAGTATTCTGATTGGTGCTGCTACCATGATCTGTAAAACTAACACAGAAACTTATAGCTAGAACCAGAATGTGCCATTCAGAAGACATTGTTCAGAATACTAGTCCTGAAAACACTAACTAAATTACTATGTGGTTCTACAGGAATGAAAATTCTGTCGTTACTGAATAACAAGTTTTTTTTCGGGTGCCTGAAACTTAGAATCATAGAATCATATCATAGAATGTCCCGAGTTGGAAAGGACCCACAAGGATCGTTGAGTCCAATTCCTGTCCCTGCATATGACAACCCCAAAATTCACACCATGTGTCTGAGGGCATTGTTCAATTGCTTTTTGAATACTGTCAGGCTTGGGGCTGTGCCTACCTCCCTGGGGAGCCTTTTCCAGTGTTCCACCACCCGCTGAGTGAAGAACGTTTTCTTAATGTCCAACCTAAACCTCCCCTGGCACATCTTCCTGCCATTCCCTCGGGTTCTATGATTGATCGCCAGACAGGCATGCCATGAGCCGTGACATATATTGTTGCTTTGTAGTATAGGATTCCTGTTGCTTTTATGACCGGCAAACTCCGTAGTCATGAGACTTTATACTCCCCTGATACTTTTTAGCAGCTTGACTCCAGCTCTTTTTCCGATGAGCTGATAACTAAGTCCTGTGCCTTTTTTCAGACTGCCAGCTCAAGGGCGATAAATCTGGAAGTCCTGGTTATTGCTAGGAGTGTCTTATTTACCCATAATTTGAATGGCAGACTTTGGCTAGCAGTGCCTTGACAGTAATATTCTGTGATGGTGATGCAGGAAGCACAAGGGACTCTAAATGTCCAAGCAGACTTCTAAGCGTCAGCTGTTCTAAGATTTGCTGGCAGTTTGCCAAATATATATATTTGTGTTGAAAAGGTTCAGTTGGTTTGTTTGCCTTTTTTTTTTAAATCTGATTTTTATTCTTAAGGATTTTTTTAAGGATGACTGCGTCTGAATGTGTGTCCTTTTTTGTTACGCATACCCTAGTGGAAAATCTAAATATATCTTAGTTGCAAGAGTCTGGAAACCCATGATTTGCCTGACAAGTACTCCTGTTTCTTAGAGAGAATTTATTTGCTACATTAAGAAAGCATTGGAGAATCCACCCCTTTTTGTACTTTTTTTAGTATTAAGAAGGTCAGAATAAGGCTACTTGGGGACCTGCAGAATTTGCATGGGCCCATTTTCCATTATTGAGAGGTATTAAGAAACATCTGTTTTCTTTTTGTTGTTTGCAGAGCATCAGAACAGACTCTGACAAATGCAAAAGGTAATATAAAATGTTGTAACTTCATTGTGGATCTTTTAAATGCATTTATAATGAGCAGATCATTCTGTACTGGAAGAATGTCAAAGCTTGAAAGATGATTTAATTTGGAAACAACTTCATTCAGCCCTCCTAGTAAATTGGATAACTGGGGAAAGTTTCTTACATGAATGACCTAAGCTAGCAAAGGGTTGCACTCAAAATTCTTAGGAGAATTTACTTCCTTAAAGTATCTTTTAGTGTTATTTGAATAATCAACAATAACAAAAAGACACTATGAAACTTGAGTGGTTTTCAGCCATAAAATAGTTCTGGTATTTTAAAAGTTCAAACGAATTTATATTTATTAGTGTATTCCATTAAGATTGCCACAAATAAGATGGACTTGTAAATGTGTCCCCACATGATGAAACAGTACCTTCTACAGTTTTTGTAAGGTATGTCTTTACTCAATTTCACCTTGCAGGAATAGTACTGGGAAATACTTATTTTTCAGGAGCACTTGTGTTAGTCCTCTCTTTGTAGAGTTGCAAGCCTGATTGATAAGAAGAAAATAAAAGAGAAAATGAAGGTCTGAAAGGAGAAATAGATGAAGTATTAATTTATAGGCATTTCTACTGCTGCTGAATGATCTCAGTTGTCAGTACAGCTAGTGCTGATCAGGTAAGCATTTGAAAGAAAAAAAAAAGTAATTTTTTAGATCTACAAATAAGCAAATATAGTGCCTTATTGTTTTAATTAGATAAATACAGTATGTACCACATGTAATCCAATAAATAAGACTTTTGGATCTCCAGTATTTGTTTTGCAATGATTTTGTCTGTGATTTCTCTCTTTGAAAGCTCTTGTCAGTCTGAGCAAATCCCTTCAATTTTAAGGAAGAACCAGGTTTTTCGTAATTGTGCAAAGAAAATGAATAAAACCCTAAACATCTAAAAGTCATACTTGCAAGATGTCTATAAAGGGAAGCTCATATTTCATCTTTAGATTTGAGGTAACTGTTGGAACTGGTTGCTGCTTTTGATCTGCACGTGCATGTCCTGTGTTTTCCGCAGAAGCATTTATCATGTCGCATTCCTTAAGTTCTGCACTGACAGTAGTGCAAGTGAAAAAGTGATAATAGGGATAAAACATCCTGCTACTCAGTTTTAAGCCTAACTTAGATGGGATCAAGATTCAGATAGCTTAAATTGCACAGAATATGATGTTGCTTAGGAGTGTAATACTCACTGCATGCAAATAGCATGAAGGTGTAGGTTAGCCCATGGTCGTTTTTATGTAACTGTCTCAGCTATCCCACAGCATATGCATTAAGAGCTTTGGAAATCTCAGCCCTTGAAATCACCTGATTAATTATGTGATCTATTTCATTTGTGGATATTTATTTTAAGAAAAACAAAAGTAATATTACAATATATGCATCAAAAAAATACTTGGAACTTTAGACATGGTATCCATTTTATACCTTGAAATTATTCCCCAAGAACATGAGGGGAGAAAAATATGTATACAAATTGGACAGTCCCAGCTTTTAAATCCAGGAAATATTAATGCCTCTCTAATTACACTAAAGGAAAGAAGAAAACAGGAATCTGAAAATAATGGAATAGATAAATGTGCAGACTGATGTGAACCATTACATCTGAGTTCTTAGATCTGACCTTTACTGACTATATTACAGGCAACCCTGAGTTTTGAATGTGAAACACAGATGAGCTTGGGAATTAGTGTAAGCAATTTGATGTGACACTACCTTAGGCTTTGATATTCTAAACATTTCTTTCTGTGAAAGATTTAAGGGAAGTTACATGATTTTTTTTTTTTCAAGATTGTAGATGTGTGATAACAATTCTTATGAGATATATTTAACAAGACATGCTTACACTTTGTTATATTGTCCTATGTGTGGATTTATTACCATGCTTAGCATATAGCTGGCACCTATGTATACCTTTTTCGATATACAGTATGTCAAAACTTGTGGGTACACTATGATTTTAGAAAAGCTTTTTAATGCATTTGAGGATGGTGATGTATGCAAACTGTATTTGCTGTCTAATGCACTAATTAATGGTAGGAATGGTGGAAGAAAGAAATATTTCAAGGTAATGCAGTTTGTTTACACACTCTTGACCTTCAGAACTCTTTTTGAAACAATAATCTGTCAGTATTTTGAATTTTGTGAATTAGGAACAATCACTGAGAACTTCTTCAGATAATGTGAAAGTTAATATAGGGGAGCTTTCCCATTGGTCAATATCTTAAAATAATGTTGCAGGATCTAAGAAAAATGTAGGGCTTTTGTGGTATAGAAAGAATAGTAACATTCTCAGTGCCAGTAACATATATGCATGTTATCTAGATTTCCTAGGATTTTATTTTGCAGTGGAAACATGAAGAAGTCTGAGCTTGATTCTGTGAACTTTATTCATACAATCACATCTTCAGAGTGAAAGGATATACTTGACTGGAGAAAAATTAATTTTTTTTTAATTAAAATTGAAAGTCTGAAAAGTCTGCGTTCTGTCTTTCACTGAAATAACTCAGTAGAACAGCCTTAAATTGGTTCTGCCCTGTCATAAAATTACATCAGGAAGCTGAACTTGACATAAATTCCAAGGGCAGACCACATTCAATTAATTTTTATTTTTAATTGCTTCTGTAAACACACAAAGATTAAATTAGCAAAGCTGCTGTAGGTTTTTTGGTTGCATGTACTTTAACTAAATACTGAGGGATAAAAACGGAAACAAGCAATACTCAGGAAGCCCATGGATTTTAATTTATGTTGTTGGCATCAAAGAAAGTTGGATCTTTGAGATGTTTCTTTATGGATAACAATTTAGCTCGGAATTGCTTGCTAAAAGAGAAACATCATCAAATGTCAAAACCTAGCTAAACAGTCAGTACTGGAAAAAGTAATTTTTATTGCTGTTTAAATAATTTTTTCAAGTTCTTTAATAGAAAATAATTCATCTGAATTAAAAAGAAGTTAAAAGTAAGGTGAAATAGGTTCTGAATATTGTGTAGAAAGTCATACTTCAGGTGTCACCTTTTAGAGTGGACGACAATAAACGGAGTGAGAGACACTCTCTATTAACCCCCACCCTCCCCACCAGGGAACAGGAGGAAAAGGAGGAAAAGGGACAGAGAAGCTGGAAAATTAAAACCACTTTTCTAATAATGCTAATAAGAGAAATGATGCAAAATATACAAACCCAATATTGAGTCTCCCAGATGATCACAGAACTGCAGACGATCACCGAATTCTATGCCACAAGGGCTAGTGGTGTGCCAGTGACAGCCACACCTGGTCTGGACTCAACAGTAGACAGGAACTGGATTCAGGAATGCAGACACTGAAACCGGTATCAGGATCACAGGCGGGACAATGGGCAGGGTCCTCCTCAGAATCTGTCCATAAACAGAGAGGGGCCCTCATGATCCCTCAGCTTTAAATTGTGGAAGAAGTGTATGGCATGGAATAACTTGTTGGTCTGTTTGGCTCACCAGTTCTGTCCACCGCTCCCTGCAAGCACGTTCCTTTTACAACTTGTGGAACATAAGAGGTCTATCAGTGACCTTGGATGCTGTAGAAAGAAGGATAAACATGGGCTTTTTCTGCATTCCATTCCTTCCATTAGCTCAGTCAAACTGTAAACATCAGGTGTTATCAGTTCTGAAGCAAACACTGTCTGAAAAACATGCAGCCAACTTCAGAAAAATGCAGTTACTTAGAAGAACTTAGCTGAAAGGAAAATTCACTAGAAGAGAATTCATCTTGTTTTAACCAAAATCAGGAGAAGGCCACACAAACAAATGCTACAAAGCAGACTGGTACTTAACATGCTGACTATTGCAAAAAGGAATTAACTAGGAATTAAGAAGGAATTTTTGTGTTGGTCTCCACACTGAGTGCCAGGACTGGTTTTCTGTATAATATTTAAGAGATCCATAGTGTTATTTTCACTATGATAATCACTGTGATGGCTATGACTTTATGCATGACACATGCAAGAGAGACAACAAGAGTTATTATCAATAATACTTAGCTTTTTTTTTTTTTTAAGTCTGTCTACAGAAAGAAAGATTTTGCCCTTTTTTATGATGTAGTAAGGAAAAGTATAATAATAATAAAGTTAACAGGAGATTGGTAGATTTGTGATTTCTATGATAACCATTTAATAGTTACTTAAATATAAGAGACATAAACTTAATACAAAACTCAGTTGCTGAAGTAGTTCTGAAAATTATGAAAATGCTAACCTCAGTAGTGTTTGCAGTTGGCCTAGAGGTAACCTAGAGAACAGTACTTATTAAAATTAGACAATATAAATTCTTAGGTTTCAGCCTACAGCTGCAGTCTTTCTACTTTTTTGAGACTCTTACTGATAGCACCTGAGCTATGCTAGGCTGTATCAAACAGCAAGAGAAGCTGTGATACTCTTCACTGGATAATGAAAATTAGTATCCTTATATGCGTGTGTGTATATATATATATATATATAAAATATTGAGCTATAGTAGTACATTATAGGGACAGGAAAAGTTTAGACTTAGAACAAAATGAAAGCCTTGTTGTCAGGAAAAGCGGGTATATCCAGAGATTGCAGTTAGGTAAGAGGTTGATTTTTGAAAGGATTTTTAGTTTGACAGCATAGTGTTTCATTGAATGTAACAGGTATTTTTTAAAAAATGAAATATTTATGATGTTACTAATGATCAGAAGAATAAATCCTTTTAAATAATAAGCAAAAATGGTGTGAGGGCAAGGGAGAAATTCAGACATCCTCTCCATAGAAAGTAGTGGAATTTATTCTATACTTGCTGTTACTCCAGACATTTATCATGAATTTCAATAACTTCAGGAAGACTTACAGAAGTCTGGCACTGTATCAAATGAAATTACATTTTTGAACTTCTTACAAGATATTTTAGTTATGTAAAGCCAGAAGTCAACTTGGCATTTGAAAACAGTGGTTTTCTTGCAAAGGATAAAATAAAGGAAATTATCTCTGTCCTAACCAACATGGATAATATCTGCACAATTCCGAATATGAATACCACCTACTGAGAAAAGCAATCATACTACTTCCTGGAAAAAGATCCAGTGAATCTCACTAGCTTTCTGAAATGAGATTTGAGCTGATGGTCGAAACCAACTTTTCTTCTGTGAATACACCAAATAACAGTTTTACTAGCAGAGATCCTAAGATTAAGAAATCAGAGAAGCAATTAATAGACAAAATAATTGTTCATCCTCTCTGTGACACCAATCAAATTTATGGAGAGAGAAATAGGAAACAACAACAGACAGAAACCATGGGTTGAGATGGATTTCTGACAGTCTTTATCAGGACAAGGCTGTTTCTCTATGCCAGTGTATCTGGTGCATGAGGCATGTACCCTTCCTTTTCTAAAACATTGAATAATGAATGTGGAAAACGTACATGATCAATAATAGCTATTCCCATATCTCTTCTGGTAAAGAATCAGATGTTGCAAAGAAGAAGAAACCCAAATTAAAATGTGATTGGAGCAACTTCTGTGTTGGAGACCTGGAATTTTGTCTGCTAAAGAAGTGGCTCATGAACACAGAAACAGATTTAAAAGTTGCAGTAGAAAGTTGTAGGTAAAGGAGAATATACTGAAATTTACAAGGGTTTTGAAGTATATAGTATTAATAGGAAACATAACATAAATTGGTATACATAAAACCAATACTGTTAAATTTGAGCTGATCAAGGGAGAGTCTCATGTTTTCACTATTAAAGCTCAACATAACTTTTTCTTCCAAATTTTTGTTCACATTATCAGTGAGTTTTCTTCAACAACATTCAGCATTCATACTCTCTGTAAACATTCTTCAGGTATTGTAGTAAGTGTCTTTTTAATTTAATGGCAGAAATCCGCATTTTAAAAGCAAGTCTTCTGTAAAAATTTCCGATCGTAAGTGCTGTAAGAATGAAAACATTCATTTTGATTTGTGTATAAAACTTTGAATATCAAGTTTATAAGAACCTCCTATTAAAAATTTGTAAAAGTTTATAAATGTAGGGGTTTTGTTCTTTGTTTCTTTTACTTTCCTCCTAACTGTTACACTCTCAATTATTAGGAAATCTTAATTAGCTTGCAGCTTGAGCATAAAATATTCAGCATAAAAAGCTGATATTCTGTTAAATTATTTTCTAAGTATTTTTTCCGTTTGTTTTTCATTAGAATGTTAAATGTCTTATGTATCTCCTTTTAAAACACATCTTAAATGAACAAGGACTGGCTACATCAGTCTGATCTGCAACAGATAGTCCTTCTTTGGAAAGCAAAGCAACTTGAGCATTTTTTAGAGATTAATGTGCCATTTACATATTTATTTATTAATTTTTAACCAGGGTTCATTGCTTTTGTTGTCTCTAGTGAATGTTAATGTTATACATTTCAGTTACCCACTGTGGTTCTGACTCAGGTCTTGTTACTTTTGTGATTGTTTGTGTTGTTTGGCATAGATGCCATTTCCCCCCCTGCATGTTAGAGTTGAAAGGTAAGGAAAAAATTGTCTTGGAGGATTTAGAGTAATGATGTATTTTCAATAAAGCTATTCTATTTTTCCTGGAATTTTCTTGATTGTAAATAGATGTCAGGATCCATGTACTTCAACCACGGTCTCTGTGGATGAGTGCAGACTGAAAAGCATTGTCACAGGAGTTTTACATTTCTGCAGACCAGGGCTTTGAGGTTGTATCTCACCATAAAATAAAGTTGAAATAAAGTAACATAAAAATTAAGTTCTTTTAGAGTAAGATTAGTAAAACAAAATAGCTTTTACTTTGTGACACTTTTATTTTCCTCCAAGTCAAAATTCTAATTTTCCTTCTGTCAACATCAAGGTATCTGGAGTATTCTCTGGGTTTTGGGCATCTCCCTTCAACTTTTCATGGACTCTTTTGCCACCAGTCACTTCAGCAGAAGTGAACTTCAGTTAAAGCACACTTTTTACATTTTCAGACTTTTTTTTAAAGATAAGTAATGGGATCATCAATGCTTACAGAGGAAATTCTGGCCAGAGTAGTTACAGGCAGTGAAAACTAGGTAGGGTTTATTCAATTCCACTATATTATTTAGCAGACCATGGTTGTTACTGTTACTAAGTGAGGCTCAGTGACATAGTTTATTTTGCTTTATCAATTTTGAATTGACCCTAGGTTCATCAGGGTAAATCCTGCTATGACAGTAAAACCTGGTATTTCTGAAGACAGCTGATTTTGAATATAGTAATTACTATTGAAGGCATTGTAGAACTTTTTCTTCATGGTTTTACGTGGAAAGGTACTGAACACATGTCAGGTGCTTTTGCTAGTTGAAAGAGTGATAAATACTGCCTGGAGCAGGCACAGTTTAAACACTGGTGTCTCAGAGAATCTGAAAGAAAGAATTGAGCCATAGCTTTTGTTGTGAATGTTTTCAGAAAATGGCAGTGACTAAATGTCATGGTTCTAAAAAGCAGCTCGTTCTTGCTGTTTAGTCAGTCAGCTCATTGCTAAGTCATTAACATAATTTGGGATCCAGTCTCTGACTTCCAGATAGGCTGTCGAGGCCTGTTATTTTGATAGCTGATTTTCCTCCCCATCATTTTGTTTATATCACCAGCCACACGATGGCAGCAGATTATTAAGTAACCCCATTTGCCTCTTCTAGCATCAAAATAGCACAGTAACTAACCTCTTCAAGATTTTACCCTAACCAGAGGAAAGCCAAAGACAAGCTGGATCAAACCTAGGTACAAACAATGATGCTCAAGGAATAAAACCATAAGCTCTGTGTGTGTTCATCTGTGAATATTGCCTTGCTAGCTTGTTATGTATAAAATTCATACATTAGATGTCAGCGTGATTTAGAAATATTAGCTCAATGAAGAAAATACATGAAATCACTTTATTTCATAAACTCACATTTTGTTATTATTTACATAATCACCACTCTCAAATGAGAATGAAATTCAGTACAGCTATGTTAATCCTGATAAAACCTAGATTATACCAAATTGTGATCTCTGGGCTTAAAATTAGAAAAAAAAAATGGAATAGAGGTATCTTACTGCCATTCTTAAGCCTATGTACATGAAGAAGTTTTACATAATATAGCTGCAATACAGAAAAATAAAAATACATAAACATACATACATTTTCTCTGAAATGTTAAATTTCTGAATATAGAATTTTTTTAGTTCATTCCATGAAGAATATTTGGGTTGAATCAAACAGCTCCAATGTCGCAAATAAAAAATGCGTAACTGGTAATTTCTGATTGTAATTTTAATTCAGCTCACTTATTATTTTGTTAATGACCTCTGCCATTAATAGTGCTATCTCAGTAAAATTGTACAAATCAAATTTTGTAGAGTGTATCTAAAATTTGATGAAAAACATTTGCATGTAAAATTTTTATGTAGCCAAATGGGGTGCTAACCAGAAAAACCTTGGCAGGTTTGCAGAGTGGGCCCATGTGAATCTAATGAACTTCAACAAGGCCAAGTGCAAAGTCCTGAACTTGGGTCAAGGCAATCCCCAAGGTCTATACAAACTGGGGGAGTGAATGGATAGAGAACAGTGCTGTGGAGGAGGACTTGGGGGTAGATACAGGTGGATGAAAAATTTGACATGAGCCTGCAATGTGCTCTTGCAAGCCAGAAAGCAAATCACATCCTGGGCTGCGTAAAAAGAAACTTGGCTATCAGGACAAGAGAGGTCATTCTTCCTCTCTACTGTTCTCACAAGACCTCACCTGGAGTACTATGTACAGGCCTGGACATGGACTTGTTGGGGGTGGTGAGATACTGGAACAGGTTGCAATATATGTATCACAATATAAAATGTGTTATAATATGACAGAGTTGTAATTAGAGACTACATGATGGAGAACAGTTCAGGATTAATGCGACCTTCCCTCTTAAATGTATGTATTTCCTAATTTAATTTTATTAAATACATCCTTAACAGACTCAAGTTTATTCAACTTCTAAGCTCATAACGTTAGACTTAATGCGTCTTTTCCACAAAAACCTTAATTACAAAGATACTACTGATGTCAGAAGACTTTCACCAAATGGACACTACAATCTTTTGGCAAGTTGTTACCCTCAGGTAACAAAATTATGAAATTTTATAACTTAGTCTATTTTGTTCATTTCGTAGTATTTTTAATTAGCAGGATTGTTTTCAATTTAAAGATTAGGGTTGGGTGTGTTTTTTTTTTTTGTCTTGCTCTGTTTCACCTTAATCAACAGAAGATTCTGTTGTAGATTTCAATAGCATGCCTCTCAAGTGCTCATGGTCTGTAGAGACTGGAACTGCAATTCTGTGTTTAGTAGAAAACCTGTAAGGTAAGATGATCACAATCTGAACAACTACTGAAATTTGAATCAGGTGCCACAGCTGTGAGCATAGACATGCTTGTGAGTTTTGTAGCCAAGTGGAGCTTCCCACAGTATTTAGTGGCAGTTCAGTGTAAATATATACTGTTTTTCTTAGATTTTAAATTAGATTTAAATTTCATAATTTTGGTGTGCTTATAGAAATATTTCTCATTGTTATGTCTAAAAAAAAAAGTCTTTCTCTGCTTTTTACGACTTTTGTAGTGGAGATTTTTGTCCATGTTCCCTATGTTTCCTATGAAATTAGTAGGTTTCCAATAGAATTTGGAAGTTACATCTCAAAACAATAAACTGAATTCTAATTTGACAGTGCTGTGTGTCTGTACTGAAATTTGATGAAATAACTGTTTATCAAAGTTAATAGGTGTTACCAAATGTACTGTTTATTTCTTGTGTGTCAAACCAAATATACTACAATGTTATTACATGTGTTATGGTCAATATGCTTCTACAGGTTCTAATGATACGAGTTTTCTCATTTCAGTGTCTTTGTAACATTTCTTAATATTCAAACCTATGTGAAATACACTTCTGAGAATTTTAACTTAGTTGTCTGTAAACATCAAATTGTGAAATGGCTGTTCCAAAGTTAATGGCATATCATTTTAAATGTGTCTGTTTTCCAAACCTTTATTTTGGGTTTCTGTTATGTTTTTGAAAACTTCCTGTCAAATGAAAAATGGGAGAAACATTTTTCAGAAATATCTCAATACAACTGGATTATGACTGGACTCTAAGACATGCAGGTCTAAGCAGACCTATCTTGTCTTGACAGACCTGCTTTCAGGCTTTTTATCTTGAAAGCCATAAAGTTAATAGGAAAAGTATAGATCCGTAGTTAAATAAGTGTTCTTGTCTGTTTTATGGAATAGTTCAAAAGATGGCTGAAGCTTCAAATGTCCTGATAAAAATATTAAAAAATACTATTTTTTTTAAATCTGTAATCTACTGATAATAAATATTTTGGAACAAAGTTCAGGTATCTAAATTGATGGGTAGCTAATGCATACATGTTGTTTTACAAATTAATGCAGGGGGAATTTTGAATATGCACTTTTATTCAAAACCATTCATCTATTTCTTGTAATAATAAACTCTACAAAACCCTCTCTTAACATTCTTTTGGAGAAGGTTAAGGAAAATGTTCTTATTCATTCTAAGTCCAATCTATTTTAAATTATACCTCTCCACTTTTCCTTTTTTGTGATGGGACAGGAAAAGCAATCAACGTTTCAAATGATCTCTAAGGGATTTTTAAGATTACTTGCTTGTAAATTTTAATTTGCTGTGAATTACGGTAAATTGCACTTACTGTCTTCATCATTCTCAAAGATTAAACCAATGCTACCTCTGACTAATTTTGACTCATCTGTAATTTACATTTTCTTTCCAAAGTGGTTTCTGAATGTTGTTGGAAAAATCGGTCATATTTCTTGGTAATTGGTTAAGGAAAATATTAAAAGATAAGAAACAATTTGGTAGGCTTGGTGATTGTAATATTTTTATGGGTATTCTCAGTAAACATGCTACATATGTATGAAAGTTGCAAAGAGTGTCAGCTAAAGGGCCTGATGCTTCTGGAAAGGAGAAAAAAATCAAACATTTATTTTCCTGCTATGGCAACAGCTATTCACTGTCAGCAGGAACTTTCTTCATTCAGTGTTTATTGTAGCAAAATGCAGTGGACAGTGAGCCTTCAGGAAAGAGGAGGGCTTGGATTTATCTATCTATCTATCTATCTATCTATCTATCTATCTATCTATCTATCTATCTATCTATTTTAAATGTGAGATTTGACTCAAAGGACTAAATGTAATGGTTGTGAAGTTTCCCTGGGCAAGCTGACTGTGATGAAACATTTTATGTGAATATTCCTTTTAGCTTCTCATTTTTTATAATGACTCAGAGGAAGTAGCTGATTTAGACTTCAAATAGTAGTCACTCACTTTACATATCACCTCATTGAAAGACTGGGCACACAAACATAGGAGTTGATAACAAGTTTTCAGTAGCTTTAGGGAAAAGTTAACCTTTTGTCCTTTTAAGTAGATTGTATTTTTTCTTAATAGTAAACTACCTTCAGTACTTCAGTACCTTGAGCTCTAAGAAATATGAATCATATCAAAATGGCATTTTAGGCTATTTCATCTAGTGAGCAACCTCATAGGATGGTTTGATAATTGCTGTATGCAAAAAAAAAATGCAATGTATAAAAATATTAAGTTGCGAATAATGTTTTGACTGATAGAAGGTCAGCAGTTGCATTTAAACTGTTTACTTTAAATGCTGTTGTTTAGAGAATTGCAAATGCAATACTTGCACTGAAGATGGGGAAAGAGAGGGAAGTAATATCATCCAGGAAATATCCCAGAATTTGTTTAACTGAACACGATGGAAATTTCAGAACAATCATGAAGGAAATGTGGAAAAAACAAATAAAAAAATGCTCTACAATTTCACCAGTGGTAAATCGCTATGTATATGGTGAGCAAATTTATTTCATTTAAAATGTCTGAACATCTGTAGACAAAATTTGGAAAAAAATAAGAGTCAAAATTAGACTTATATTTGACTTTTTTTGTGATGCATCTGGCATTCAGCACCACGTGGAGGACAGGGAATAATGAAATGCTAAGAAAGATCTGCGCTGGGAGAAGTTAACAGTGGTAAGTGTCAGGCACTGGCTTGTAATGGCATAAGTTCATAAATGGTGAACCTGAAGGAAGAGTTTTGCAAACATTCTTGTGTCATAATTTTGTTAAAGACCTTGGCATTTAAAAACAGAGACATCTTGATTAATCTAGTTTTCAGTACAAGGAGCTAATTTGAATGACTTCGAGGATGGATATAAAAGAAACAGGTTAAGACTGGATATGATAAAACCATTTTCCTAGAGGCTTAGTAAGAATATCTGCTGGAGGCTTAGTGTCAAAAGCCTGTATATTTAGCACAGACTGAGTGTGAGGAAGCCATGAAAAAGTGATTCAGAGTTCACTGTATACTTCTAATAGAAATTAGAAAGACAGTAATGCCATTGTTCAAGGCTGTGCAAAAGCTGTGTGCAACTTAAATAACTTATAGAAAGTGCCTTCCATGTAAAAATGGATATACTTATTAGGATGATTAAGGGAATGGAGAGACAATTGTAAAAGAATGGAGCAGAAGTTGTCTCGTTTGGTCTGACAAAGCTGAGGCAAAGAAGAGAGGATATATTTGCAAGAATTAGAAAAAACCTTAGTGGGGCATGTACCATCAGAGAATGAAAGATATTTAGTCTAAAGGATAGTGTTAGCACAAAAAGAGATATGCAGATTGGCTAGTAATGCCTTTATCTCAAAAAAAAAAAAAAAAGAAGTTGTAACCTCCTTGTAAAGCAATTAGCTTAACTTGTAATTGGAGTCACTATTTTCAAGATGCAACTTAGTAAGATTCTGAAGGGAATTCTACTGGGCAATACATGCAAAAGAAGGGGATTGGGCTAAAAGAACTAGAATGTCTTTTTAGTATTACATTCACAATTGTGTCCAATAAATAAGTTGCATTCTCAGTGTATTATGTAATACATTTTCAGGTTCCAGCATAATTCGGATTAGTAATAAAGGAAGATAAATGATTGATTACTTTTTTACTCAACTCATCTATATATACACTTTTTCTGATTGCACCATAATTGATTTTGATATAAATTGCCTTGTTTTCATTTTAAGTTTATAATTTTTGCTATTTTTTTTGAAAATAAAAAGCATTTCTGTTGCCCTATAAACTATCTATATGTAAGTTTGTGGCAAAATAACTGAAAGAGGTATAAATCATATATTGAGTTGCGTTGGTTCTTGACAGATCAAAATTTTGATGAACCATAATGTTCAAAATGTCCTTGCTTGGTAGCATGCCACCTCAATCAGCAGTCATCATAAATGGAAAAGATAGCAATGCCAAACTCTTTTGAAATAATTCACTTGCTATCCCATATATCATAAACAGAGGGAAGGCAGATACTATTGGGGAAAAAACTATGTGAAGCAGGGACCTTGCAGAAAGTTTCTGAAGGAAACCAAAATATATGGTCTATAGTCAGGGAAACAGCGTCTTATTTCTTTTTGAAATATACGTCTGAAACCAATTAAATAGATGCAATTGTAAGGAATTGTAATACTGGATTCAGCTTTCTATTTGTTGAAGAAATAGAAGTTCATAGATTGATTAATGCAGTAAACTTAGTATGCTCTTCAAACTCTTCATGACTTCCACTTTACTGAATGCACATACTGCCAATAGTTTGCCCAATGCAGCCCCGGATACTATTGGCCTTCTTTGTTGCAAAGACACATTAGTGGTTCATGTTCAGCTTTATGTCTGCCAGGACTCTTCAGTCATTTTCTGCCAAGCAGCTTCAAACTGGGCGGTCCCTGGCATATACTGGTGTATGAGGTCATTCCTCCCTAGGTAGAAGAACTTTGCATATCCCCTTGTTGAACTTCTTGAGGTTCTTGTTAGTCCATTTCTTCAGCCTCTCAAGGTACCTCTGAATGGCAGCATGACCCTCTGGTGTATCAGTGTCCAATATAAAAATGTAAAAAAAATATTCTGATTTTGTAAGAAAGAAATCAGAAATTATTGAAGAATAACCTTTTCTACTGTAAAATAATTGTCTCTGAGCTCAGCTTTATTAAATTATACCACTTAGTATTTGCAGAATTTTTGTGAAGGTTTGAGAGGTCAGTCCATCTTGTTCTCTACAGCTTTAAAGGCTGTTATCAAGGTGAAAAATTAATTGGTCTGTTTCATAATGTCAAGAATGGTAAATTTAGAAGCAGTTCTAAATCAAGCTAGGTGGGAGTGTTGATCTACTTGAGGGTACAAAGTCTCTACAGAAGGATCTGGACTGACTAGCTTGATGGGCCGAGATCAGTTGTATGAGGTTCAACAGGGCCAAGTGCTGAGTCCTGCCCTTGAATCTCAACAACCCCATGCAGCGCTACAGGCTTGGGTAAGAGTGGCTGGAAAGCTGCCCAGCAGAAAAGGACCTGGGGTGTTGATCAAGAGCCAACTGACTATGAGCCAGCAGTGTGCCCACATGGCTGAAAGGATCAATAGCGTCCTGACTTGTATTCGGAAATAGTGTGGCCAGCAGGACTAGGGAAGTGATTGTCCCCCTGTATTGGCGCTGGTGAGGCCACACCTCGAATACTGTGTTCAGTTTTGGGCTCCTTGCTGAAACAAAGACAATGAGGTGCAGGATCAAGTTCAGAGAAGGATGACAAAGCTGGTGAAGAGCCTGGAGCACAAGTCTTATGGAGAGCAGCTTAGGGAACTGGAGCTGTTTAGCCTGGAGAAAAGGAGGTTGAGCAGAGACCTTATCGCTCTCTACAACAAGGAGGCTGTAGCACAAAGGGTGTTGGTCTCTTCTCCCAAGTAGCAAGTGATAGGGTGGGAGGAAATTACCTCAAGTTGTGCCAGGTTTAGACTGGATATGAGGAAAATCTTCTTTATGGAAATGGTTGTCAGGCATTGGAACAGGCTGCCCAGGGAAATGGGTGAGTCACCACCCCTGGAGGTACTTAAAATATGTGTAGATGAGGTTCTTAGGGACAAAGTTTAGAGGTGGATTTGACAGTGTTAGGTTATCACTTTGACTTCATGATCTTAAAGGTCTTTTCCAGTTAAAATGATGCTATGATTGTATGTTTTCAGACCTGATATATGAAAATAACTGCTCTTACTATTTTTCTGATGGTGGAACGATGTATTTGTAATCTTTGAGGATAATAAGGGTAAGTTATAAGGAAGAACAGGACCAGAATTCAGAAAGACTTATTGTAAAGATGGCATGAAATCAACATAGTGAAAGAAGCTAAAAATATTGACAGTGGTTCAATGGGAGAGGATTTGCAAAGTAATAGTGAACACCATACTAAGCTTATTACCAAAATCTTTGAGGGAAAAACCCCTAATATTATTCAGGGACATGTGAAGACATAGTTATAGAAACCAATGTAAGAAACCTTAGCTTTCTTCAACACTGATAAATTTTTGTCTAGATAACTGCTTACAGGTTTGGCGAAAGTTGTGCTTGTTAATTTTGCAATGTCATATAAGTTAGACAGCCATAGTTATCTTTGGGTGCCATCTCAGAGTTATAATTTCTTCTTCAGATGTATTTTTTCTATCCAGCACAGAATTTCTTTTTTCATATGTAAGATGATTGCTTCCTTCAACTTTATATACACACTATAGCAAGGTTTATTTTTTAGTGTGTGATTTACAGTTTGATAATAACACCTAGTATTGTGTTATGGGGTTTTTTTCCACCTTAATTTTGGCCAGTCTTCTCAAGAAGCAGTGTATTCTTTCAACTGTACATTTGCGTTTATATACTTTTTTCCCCAGTACCAAAGAGAACAGTTTATGTCCTTTTACGTGCCTCCAACACTAAGCCCTATTTATTTATTTGTTTGTTTGTTTGTTTATTCGCCGCAGATGCCTTTCACTTATCAGCTGTGTAATCTCAGCCTGGACATTTTTCCTGTTGAAGGTTTAATTATTCGGACTTTTTAGCAAACTTCCTTTCAATTAGTTATTCATTCCTTGGTTCAAGTGTTCTATCTTTAGAATTATATTTTCAATATAACTTTTTCTCAATCACTCTCCTTCAGTTTCATGATGTTTGGCCAACATTCTGCATGTGAAACTATATATACAATCTATTTCCTAACATGCTATCTCATTATAGTTCACAAAGGGTACGTTTCTGAATCATTTCCCCCCTCTTTTGCAAGTTCTTTTCCCCTGTTCTAACTCCCTGCTTTTAGTTAAAAAGATAAAAATTAATTCATTGTGTGGGTCTCTTTGTTGGCTCCTGGGATGCATGCTAAAATCAGAAGCAGCGACATGTCAGTTACCTTTGAGGGAAATCATAAATTCTTTCTTTTTACATCACTTTAAAAAATGGAGAACTTAACTAAAACATAGGCTTTCTGCTCAAATTAAACATATAAAAAAAAAAAAAAGAAAAGGTTATGTGTTGGACATGGCCCAGCTTTTCTGACTTCATTTTCTTCCTCCCAGTTCCATACATGGAGTATGAATGCTAGATAGATTATTCAACAGTATTCTTTAGTAGAGTCCATATTTTACACCAAAAGCTTTGATAATGCTTATAGCACTTCACAAATCACATACTAATCCCTTTATTTATGGACTTTGTAATTCTACTGACCTATGATCATGCTGATAAACACTAAATCCTTATTCCCTCTCATTAACCTTGGATGATGCAAGCAACTGCTGACACATTCAGTGACATGGCAGATTTGGACTGACTCCCAGAGAGTGACCATAAGCCCCTTCCTGTAATAGCTTTGTATCCTGTACTTTTACTGGAATAGGAATCATGAAACGATTTCAGAAATACTCAATTCATATGTGCTAAACTGTAAGGGTTCCCCATATTGACAACTGGTTCATTCAAAGTACAACTCCATGTAAAAATGCCAATATTATTTTATTGCCAAGTCTCAGGCAGGTATTTTATACACAAGCTCAAAAGTCAGCTTCTATAGAAAAAATGAAGTACTTCTTAATGTTACAGTATGTTCTCTGATTACCTGTCATGGCAGGATATGCATTCGAGGCCATTATTCAGAGCCAAATGTTACCACCTGTACCAGCTATCAGACAGATAGCTGTATCCTGCATTTAAAGATGTTGATTAGGGCATGCCTGTATGTACTGGTGTTAGAATTCTAATTCACCAGCTTTGTGTAGTTCATCCTACCTTAAAGCATCAACAAATGTCAGTTCGATGTTACATTTTTATTACTTCCCATTACTCAGTTGCTTAATCCAACATCTGGTAGAAAAAAGATGAAGGATATTGTTCTTAGCCAGCTATTCTTCATCTCCTCAGTAACTTTTGAAACCACTGGCTAACTTCTATCAGTTGTAGAGAGAAGTCAACTTGTAGGCACAACAGCTGTTAAAATAGAGGCACTCTCTAAGTTCTTTCATTGAAATGCAGATGAAATTGCAATGAGTGATATTCATCAGGCTTTATCATTTTAAGAAGCACCATTGTCTCACATGTGTCAGCTGATGAATCAGACAAAGTGTGTGCTACCTCTCATCCTGTCAAAAGGATGGATGTTTTGGAGATGTGCAAATACTTCAGCAGTGAAAATATGTTAGATACTGACAAGTATTGTGGTAGCTGAGTTACAGAATAAAGTAAAGCCCTGCATTTAGGATAGGTATTATGAGGCAGGTGGAATTTTAATTATAGGGAGCTGTAAATTAAATTAGCTTAATTACCTGAAATATAACAACATTTTATTATCAAATATTGGAATATTCAGGCTTTTATATTAAAATGAACAGTGTGTCAATTTGTAGTTGCCTAGCTCTTAAGTAGTAGGCTTTTCATTTTTGGATTCTGAAACACTGCAGGAAAAGGATGCTTTTTCTTTCATGTAAGGTGCTTTTCATGTCTGTATTGACAAACATAGGAACTTTCTGAAGTTAGTATCTTCTACTGTCAACTGAAGTCATTATGCCTTTTTTTTTTTTCTATTTTCCAGTTGGGAGTAACTCCCATAAAACGTCTATATTTGAGATTTATTCACATTTGCACAATTAAACTATTTTCCAGGTGTTTACACAGCAAGAAAAAATGTGTATATATATGTGTATTTATAATAGAATTAAGCTGAACTGCTAAAGTTTAAACATGGCCTTTTTTTTTTTTTTCCTTGTTTTTGTTTTTTTAACACTTTGTGGCAGAAAGGAAAGCTAAACTACACTTCTCCTTAAGACCAGTCAAAAGATTTTCCTTTCTGTTTAGTGCCTGGAAGACAAGTTAGTTTAGAAAGTATTACACTATTTTCTGGGACAGAACCTGACTTTTCATCTACATTGAATTATTATGTGGAAAATGATATTTGGCAGAACTGACATTTGGGAAATGTGAAATTGAGCGGGTTGTCATTAATCACTGCATTTTCCTGACCCACATCTCTGCCTTGTTCAACTAGCAGGTTAACTCTGCATCCTGCACATTTTTTGATACATTGCAGTCCTTTTCTGTGGATAAAATGCCTACCTTGGATGGCAGAATATGTGTATTCCTGTAAGGAAAGGGAGAGGGAATGGCTGGGGGGAAGGGAAGAAAGAGCTCCTTGAAATTCTCTTCACCGTTTTTCCAGTTACATTGATACCTGCAGGGGAAACATGCTTCATTAAAAGTCACCTTTGGTGATTTCACACTAACAGAGATGTAGAACTATTAGTTGCAGCAAGCTGGCACATGTGAAGCACAGAATTAAAGGTGGGTTTAAGCCTCAGTCATGTAAGAATAAACAATATTTGTAAAATATTCATTGTACAGCAACCAATGATTTATTGCCAAGACAATCTTTCCACAGCCTGGAGATACTATTAAATTATTATTAAATATTTACCTGTAAGAAAAATAATATGAACAACCTCAATAAATGTTATGGATCTCAATCTATTAATTAGGAATTTATAAATTATTTTAATAAAGTTATATTTTTGTATTTTGTGTTTTTCCTCATGTACATGTGCTAAAAACTGTAATGGCTTGAGGCTGCCATATATTCTTTAAGAATCAGTTCATGGGCTCTTATTTTCCTTCTTTTATTAATTTTCTTTTTTACTCAGCAGTTGGTGGAAATGAGGAAAATTTTTATATGTGATCTTACTTTTTCATGTTCCAAAATCATCTAGTTAGCCATTGATTAATACCAATTTTCTGTACCAGATTTTGAGAGTTGCTTTTGGTATTAGCTCTTGGACATTTTATTGAAAATCTATGATCATCTTAAGTAAGAAAAAGAAATCATCATTTTTGTAGTAGGATGTTAAAAAATCCAGTCACCAGGGAAGCAAGGGAAACTTGTTTTAATGATTCATGTCTCTTGAAGATCTGCAGGCATGCTTCGTAATTATTGGGGAAGTTATTGTACTGTGTCCTGCTAACCCCACTTCAAACACAATGCCTCAAAAATTAGTAATCAATCAATAATAATAATAATAATAACAATAAGATAATAATAAGATAGCAATAAGATAACAACAATAATAATAATTATAACAATAATAATAACAATGAGAGTTAATAACAATAAGAGTTTTCTTTAGAGATAAGTGTGGTGGACTACGGTGGGTCCATGGATTCCCTGACAGAGGGCATGGGAACAGAGATTGGCCTTGAAAATATTAAAGTCTACCTGTGAGAAAGATGGGAGTAAAGGAGTATCTGGAGATATTCAGGTGTACCCGTGAGAGAGAAGGGAGTAACATTGATGACAGCAAAATGAGATGTTACTACTGCAACTTGTAACCAATAGCAAAAAGACACTTGAGCTGGTAAAGACTGTATAAAAAGGTATTTGTGGCAATAAATGGAAACTGCTATTTGTACAGAAGAACTTAGTCTATGTCGTTTGTCCGTCTCAACCACGACATATGGTTACCCTGATGTGATCCTGCATGAAGAAGGATCCTGCATGAAGAAGAGACAGCGGTGAAGCTGTGACAGCCGAAGACAAGCTGGGGGGACAGAGCCTGATGCAGCTGATAGAGCAGCCGAGGGGAGCTGCCAAAGATCTGGATCCTTGAAAAGACACCAATGCCAAGAGTAGGTGAGCTACCGGGAACATGGGAAGGAACCTCTTTAAAGAAAAGGATACTATAGCATCTACATGGAAGTTGCTTCTGAAGAAGCAGGGTATTAGCCTTCTGGAACTGACTTTACAAAGGACGTTACTATGGGGCAAAGCACTACCCAAAGATCCAAAGAAACAACTGAAGTGTTAATGATGTGGCGCTTGTTGCTAGAGACTTTGAGAGGATTAAAAGAGCAATGGGAACAGGCAGAGACAGCGGAGGTGGGGTGGCTTTCCTGGGCTAAATTTGGAAGAAGAAACACTCAAAAAAACGCCCTGTTACTAATGATTCTCCAGCACCGTTCAAGTGTTATCTGATGACTTGGATGAGGATGAGGGTCCGCGGCGTTCTCTTGAAAAGTTAGAAGGAAAAGAAAAGGAGTATGTGTATGTGTTGCCCCGAGATCAGATAAAAACCATGAAAGACTCAAGCAAAATTGGACCTATACAATGTAACAGCTATAGATCATTTAGGATGAAATGATGGGAATTTGTTGAAAGGGACGGGTATCCCCCAACTCTTGGAAGAGACACTAATTGGCACACCACAATTACAGGCACAATTAGTTTCTGAAATCCTGAGGCAGTCCGCAGACCTTGCGTATCAAGCTATGATAAAGGTGCTTGGAACTGATAAAGCAGTCAAATACATTGTAACTGTTAATCAGGGTCCCAATGAGAATTACATGCAGTTTATTGACCGTCTTCAAGAGGCCATCAATAAGCAGGTTGAAAACTTAGAAGCTAAGGAAGCACTGGTGTTGAAATTAGCAGTAGAGAATGCTAATGTTTGCTATCAACGTGTTATTTGCAAGTTTTACAGTACATATTATGTGCTTCTGTGTCTTGCTTCTCTGAAAATCAAGCAGCTTGTCAGGAATATGAGTTAATTTTTTTACTGGTTGTTGTTACAGTTGTTTCTTTGTGGTATCGATTGTGTAAGTGCACTGTAAAACCTTCTCCCCGCTTTTCCCACTTGTGCTACAAGTAGCTCTGTGCTTCCCCCTCCTCTCTCCCTCATTGTTTTTACTTACGAGATAGAGTCAGAAATGACTATTTTCAGTCATCTTCCTAAGAAATTGATATCGGGAGGTGTTTTAAAACATAGGAAAGCACTTGGAAATATGAGGAAAGAGGATCTTGTGAAATATTGAAATCAGTGGTGGCTGCTGTATAAGTTAAATGATTGGGAAAACTCACTGGAAAATAGAACCTTTAAGTATCTTTAAGTATAACACAGCAATCATAGATGTCTTCCTTGTTAGCCTGTTTTCTTTGTGGGTATCTGTTTAAGCATGTTGCAGTTTTAGTAGGTCTTTGTGTGGTATGGTGAGTTTACAGACTGTTAAGTCATTAGAATCAATGGACTCAAAATGTGCATTTTGTTATAATACAGAAGACCATGAGTAATCTAGTTCTTTACTGTGTGAATGTGATGATGAAATTTTGTGTGTAATAACTGTTACTTTTCTTTCTAGCATGCTAGCTTTATTCCAGCATTCAGACTTGTGCAACTCTGTGATAGGCTGTGTTTCATCTTGGTGTACTGAATTTGTCCCTTTTGTATGCACAGTAGGCAAAGAATCCTGGTTTTGGGATAACAGTTGTAGCACACCAGATGAGACACTGATAAAAGCCTTGCCAAGTCCAGCTTGCTAGAGCAGCGGGGGGGCAGGTGCCGATTGGGCTCCAGCGTGCACTGACCTGTTTTGTCAGGGAGACCCAGCGGTACCTCTGCCTGGCTGAGCAGTAAGTGTTTCAAAGGTGCAATGCAAAAATTGAGATATTGTCTTGAATTAGTGTAACTGTGATCCATCTGCGTATATGAACTTAGTATTTGGTTTTCATATCTGAGCTCAGTATTTTAGTTTGCATATATATATATATTTGGTACCAAAAGAATTTTGTTTGGGGAGATAATTACAAAATAGTAACCGGTTCTGCTACTAAAATACCACCTTGCTCCCCCTTAGGATGCATCCTTATGCATTAGAATAACTTTTGGGGAAATATTTTGATAAAAGAAAACTTGAAACGATATTGTACTCGAATGTGGCTTAAATGTGGAATTCTGGGTTTTAGTGCTGTATTGTGATTAATGTTGTTCTGCAGAACTTTGGAAAAAATGGGATGAAGTACAGTACTGTAAGTTAATTTGCTCTTATTGTTATCTAGTAATTTTGAGACCAGAAAAGGATTTAAATTGTTAAACTCTGATTTGCATTGAAAAAAACCAACCAACCAACCAACCAAAACAAACCAACCAACCCCCAAAAAACCCAACAACAACAAAAACCCCCTAAATGCTATGATGGATGTGAACTTGGTATTGTATGAGGTTGTGAGACTTACAGAGCTTATGAGACTAGCAGAGACCTTGTGATTAATAATGGGTCTTTCTGGCTGAGTTGGTATCTACTAAAATGTATTTATATGGGCTTTTACTGTCAATTCTTTCATGAGCTATGGAACCAAATTTTATGTCTTTGACTCTGAACTTAAAAGGCTCATACAACAGTTTAAAGTATACGTTTAGTCCAGGAAAAAAAAAAAAAAAGTTGAGCTTGAATTCAGATTTTTGAGCAGGGAAAGCCCTTTTTACATGTAAAAAAAGCACCTTCTGCTTCAGTGTTGTTATATTTTTATTTTCAGTGTTTTTACATAAAAGACAAGGAAAGGATAATATGAAATTCACAAAATGGTCACTATGGACATGCCAGCATCAAGATATCTTCAACATATCAATCCAGTGATAAGGGTTCTCCTGTTTGTCCCACCCATGAGACCATAGTTCAAATAATTTTTCAACCTGTTGAAATATCAGTGTACATTTCTCATCCTAGAAAATTGTCCACTTTCTCTAATGAGGCATATAGGAAAGAAGGTTCTCAAAACTTAATATTGGTCTACTTCTACTCCGTTTAAATGTTCATTTCACCATGGATTCTTTAATTTTATTAGTTTCACTATGGTGAGATCATAGCTATAATCTGGTTTTGAGTCAAATTCAAGTTTATTCTTTGAACCAATCTCCTACCGGTGTCTCAATGGTGGATATTAAGTCACTGTTCCGCTTTCTTGCTTCCTGTTCCATTCATGAGTTAAATTTCTTCTGAAATGTTTGCTATGAGTATTAGTAATCATTTTAAGAAGGAAGAAATATACTGAATATCAGAGCAATTTATGATAATGGATGTAGTTTTGAAGGAGAAAATACTCTTTAAGTAAAGGGAAATTTCCTTGCAGATTTTTACACTTTGTAAAAAAAAAAAAACCTTTTAGAGTAATATTTTTTTACAGGGGGTATAGGAAGTTTTTGCACAAAAGAGATGTTACTTCTAACACTTTCAGTTTTCAGACCAGTTTGTTACTTTTTTGACATTTATAGGGAAGTTACTTCTGTTTTATTAGCATTATCCTCAATATAAAGAAAAAAAACCCCTTCCTTCTCTTCAATTAGAGTGCTATTTTGATTTCTTCATATAAGGTATATTTAAATTCAGTTTCTCACCAGGATATCAGATCGATTGAAAATATACAAGGGGATATAATAAGTAATGGGCATCTGAAAAAAAATAAGGAAAAAATGTTCCAAATTATTCACTTACAGCCATAGTTGTTTCTTATGATATGTTTTATTTTTATTTCCTAATTGAATACATGTGAAAAAAATATTCCAAAATTGATTTAAGAAGCTCAATATTCACTAACTGTTCTTTTAGAGACATACAGAATTGCAGTACCATGTAGGAGTTTAGTCTTATGGGCTTCTACTAAAGTAAGCTTTTATAACATAACATTTTCTAAATGGAAAATCTTTCTGCTGGATTACAATGAGCTTCCAAAGTACTCTGTCTATTGTAAGATTTCAGCCTTCCATCCTTTTCTGTGGAACCATTAACTGTTTAAATAGAAAGCTGCAAACATTTCTTATGTTCATGTCCTCCCACTGCCTTTTTATCCAATAGGTTTAGTTTTGTACTTCAAATCAAGCTGGGTAGTACTTTACTTCACAATAGCACTACTGAAAAGACTAGTGGCAGGTGTATCGTAAAGTGAATATTTGAAACGGAATAATGTTTCAGAGTCTGACTCGGGAGACTGACCTTTTTATGGCTAAGCTTTGTAAAATTTCACCCATAAGCTGACACCAGGCCTGTAAAATTAGGCATGAATGCCTAATTTCATAGGAGTTAAATGCAGTTTTAGTAGCTGTTTTAAAATGAAATATGCAGATGATTTTAAGTAACATTTCATACCCCAGATGCCTCAATGGAAACCAAAAATGAGTTTCTTTGATGTTAGAGAGCATTTTATGGCACTGATTTTTTAACTCCTCATTTATCCATGAAGAAAAGCTATAAGGAACAACAACTATCATGAGCAACAGATTATACTTGAAAATATTTTTTATTGAAAACAGACTGAGTTATTGCATGGACTAACTTGTAACTGGGTGGGTTTTCTTTGCATTTTTGTAGTATTGTGAGTACGGCTACTGTGAATATACATTTCCCACATGGCCATTAGGCATAGAGCTGGGTATGATAACTTCATGTTTGATAAGTTATCTTTTTTTAAAAAAATAAGAAAAGTGCCTGCTTTATTCACACTCTTGTTAATAAAGTTTCTCAGCACAACAACAAAAAATGGATTTTAACTTTAATACATTTTTGAAAAGCAAAGAGAAAATAGAGACTGTGGTAACCACTGTATGTTATCTGTCATCTGAGGACTGAGAAATCAGTTTTCCAGGCAGAACAGGCCTTTTAATTTATGTTCTCAGAGTTGTAGGAAAGAACTTCAGCTGTCCTTTCTTTGGCCTTCAGGGACTTCTCTTGCTTACCTTTAGTAATGCTGATCCCATTCTGATGTTGAATGGAGCAATGTTGAATTGTTGCCATTTTTGTAGACCAGTGAAACCATTTCCTGCCCAGTTCTAGCCTCTAACATTTTCATTGAAGCTGGTACTCCACATATTCTTTTTGAGGAAAGATCATTGATGTTTTAAGAACAGTCTGGTGAGAATAATGTATCCCTTTAACCAGTGGCATATGCAGTTTCTTGTTATTATATTGGAAGGATTTTAACCTTTAAAACTCCTCACTGAGTGAGTCACTGGTAGAGTGGTTGCAGATGCCATATTGAGTCACTGGAAAATCAAAACTGAAATAAGGAGAAGGTAGATAAGCTGAATAATGCATATCCTGTGGTGTGCCTTTCAGCCTGGTATTCTGTACATGATTGACAGCTATAATCTAGACATGCTGGTGAATTTTCTTGTGTGTTGGTTTTGCCACGATGGAATGTTTTAATTTCCAAGTTTGGATTTTTGAAATATAGCCAGGAAGAAAGCAAAAAGCAGGAAGAGAAGTAGAAGCTATTGAGTTTATTCTGTCAAGTCTTTTCTTCTGCTACTTTGGCTTCTGCTTTGTGGCACATTCAGCTGCTGAGCATTTCTTAAACAAATAGCATTTTATACTACTGCTATGTTCTTTATTCTTCTAAAGTGGAACTGCCCATTGCCAAAAAAAAACCAAAAAAACAACTTGCACTGATCACAATCCAGCAAGCAAAACTTAAGTAGTAATATGGGAAACACTTCATCTAAAAGGTGCTATTAGAAAAAAAATTAATGGATTTTAGGCTAATAATTTTGAGACTCCATTAATCTGGAAAGACAGATTCTTGTTCATCAGGGCTGGTAATATCTTCTTCCCTCTATTAACTGAGCTTCATTGTTCACAGCTCATAAAGTCCTTGGGAATCTTTTGGCTTTCCTAGCTGTTTATTTTATAATATTTTCCTAAAGCAGGATTGGTAGTTGTACAGACTCTTGCACAGTTTCATATTATGAGAAGTAGGCAACTCAGCTTCACAAAGATACAGATCATAGTATCCAAACAGTGTAAATGTAAACCTTCCCTATAATCACAGGAATAGTTAGTAGAATAAATAGTCTGGCTATGCTTTGCATATCTGTGCCTGCAGCTTATGATCAGTAGTTCCACTTCAGACTTGTTCCAACCCCAGCATGACCTCCAAAACTGTGTGTACTCTCTTGATTGTATAGCTGTGTTTGCACTATGGTGTATCTGCAATAATGATACTATTGTTTGTTGTAAACATTAAAAAATCATACAATACAGCACTTCACTCTTCCCACATACTTTTTTTTTTTTTTTTGACAAGAAGGAAGCTTTTTTTATCGTGTGATGATTTGGAGTTTTGGCATAATACACTGATGTTATTCTTACCTCACCTCGTTTTCAAGATTTCTGGTGGCATTTGGACCTAATCCAGAACTGTTGTTTAATGAGTTTGTCATGGCATTTTAGGATTACAGAATTAACAATCATATCCTTGTTTGACCACTATTGCCAGTTTCATTAGGTACTAAACGAAAATGTGTCCGTTATTTCTCCTTTTGCTCAGTTTTGTTAGTCACAACTACTTCTTAGTCTTTGTTTTGACTTTTTTTTTTTTTTTCCCACACTCCTCGTTCATCTCTCTCCTTCTTCCAGCCTAATGATTAATACATTTCTGGGAACTGAGAGGATTCAATTACTGTAGTGACATAGGAAACAATACAACTAGAGCCTATTTGCATGATGAGTAATTTCCAGTCTTTGTTTTAAGTTTTGGGAGCTGAAACATGGTTTATACTTAAACTTGTACAGAAAGGAAGAGCCTTTCCATCTCAATGAGTTCTTACAGGAAATGTATCCTGAGTATCTTGCCTTGCTGAGAATAGGAAACAGACATAGTGATTAATTTAATTTGGGTGGGAGCCCACTGTAGGAGTAACAAATTATGAATCAGCTTCATCACACATGCAGAGAGAAATGTGACTGTGAAATGTCTGACAGTCGAGAAGGTTGCTTCCAGGATAGTGATCAGATGAACAAACAGCAGAAAGAATCAAAGTTGTGTAGAGAGCAAGCAGATAGGGCTGACAAGCACTGTGATGCAGGTAGTGATTTTTTTCATGAGGAAGCAAAAGAATCTGCACAGTTACTGTTTTCACTAAATAATCAGACTCACTGGTTTCCATTTTAACTATATTTTAATACGTTGTGAAATTATGTAGCACCACTCAAATTCTGTGACTATACTCTAGAAGACAAGTTTCGTCTTCTGTTAATCGAAATGCATGAATACATTTGCTGTTTCTGTAACAGTATTTCATGGCTTTCATCTCAATGTTTTACCAGTGGAAATTAAGAGGTATATTGTGTGTGTACACCTTTCTAGATATAGCTATAAAGGTATGGTTGAGAATTTTTTAATTAAACATTTTTTTTTTCACTGGGAAAATGCTGATTCCTAGAAACTAGAAGTTTGGGGAACATATCACCTCTGGTAAAGGCTTTTTTGGGAGGCAGGAGCAGACAAGCAGATGGTGGAGAGAATTCTTATTTGCAAACAGGAGTATCTGATCCAGGATCTGTTCTCTTTGTGACTTCGCATTCACTATCATTATCTGAGATGGATCAGACTTAATTAAACATACACACATATATATGTATTTGTGTATATATATATAATGTTAAGCATTACATAGTCATGTGTAAAGCACTGCAAAGTTATGTTTCAACCATTTTGGTAGTAACTTGGTAGTAATCTGATAGGAATTCCTCACACCAAAGCATCAGTTTAGGTGGAAATGTTCTTTTATCGTTGCGTTCCATCTACAGCCAACAAAATGTCCTCCACTTGATATGAGTTCTATAAATACCTGCTTTACTATCTACAATACTTCAAATGCAGCATGAAAAACTTGTTTTGTGGGGTATTTTCATCACACAGGCCAGAAGCATAAAGGAGTTTCAGCTGGACAAACCTGTACAAATGAAGTGTGCTTTCTGTGACTATGGGATGTACTATCTGATGTGAGAACATCCCTTTCTTTAACTTCCATGGCATAACACATTTTGACATAGGTTTTTTATTTAGTTTTGCTGAATGAGGTCTCAGAAAGTAACTCCTTCAGTCATGTGTCATCTCCCTCTAAATAAAATGTGTCTGGTTAGAGCATTCTTCTGTGTCAAAGAACAGCAACAACTGGGCCAGTATAGAAAATATTTTCCCCAAGTACTCTCACAGTCTCTGACTAATTTCACTTCTTGGGAATTCCTGACCTTGTTTTGGTTTGGTAGTTCTCAAGTTGGTATTTTTCTGCTGCCTGTTGCATGAAGAACAGCTTATTTTTTATTTGTTCTGCTCTTCTTACCTGATTTTAACTCAGGCGTGTCAATATTCCTGTTGAAAGCTTGGGAGAAGGAGGAGAATGTTGTCTCATAACCACTTTAGCCAGCTTTGCTGCCTGATAAGACATGGCATGGAATTATGCTTTTCCAATCCAACTTTAAATACTCTGAACCACTTCCAAAGTTAGATGTTTAACATATCCAGGATGCTTACTGCTTGAGCAAGGGGAAAATTGTTAATATCTCCCATTCAAACTTTTGATTTGGAGTCTCCTGTGTTTATTTAGTGGATACACACTGAAACTGGGACTAAAGTTTTGTTGAAAACAAATCAAACTGAAATCAGCATGAAAGGACAGATCTACAAGGGATGTGAGCTTTTTGTGTTTCAAAGGGAGGAAACAGTGGAGGAGAACAAAAGAAAAAAGGTTGAACCATTATTTCTCTAAATGTTTTGGAGAGAAAACTAGACTTGGGGTTCAGAAATATTTTTTTAATTTGTTTTGTTTTTCTCCTCTTTGAGGCATCCATTATACAGAACACTTTTTTTTTTTTTTTTAATACATATTTGTTTATTTTCAAAATTATACCTTCTTTCCTTTGTTAGAGATGGAAAATAAAATGATAATATCTGTTAGGGCAAATTAGGGACCTAACAGCTCAAGAGAGGCAAGGCTGCTGCTGCTGCTGCTGCTGCTGCTGCTGCTGCTGCTGCTGCTGCTGCTGCTGCTGCTTCACAACCTCAGGTCTAACTAGTAGTGAGACTGAGCATGTATTCCCAGTAGTCACACACACACAGACACATATATACACCACATGTATTCGCTGGCTACACAGATCAACTCGGTCAGACATAGAGAAGTGTGGAGAGTTACTGGCTGTGTGCTGTGAACAAGCCAGGGCTTGATGCGGCTGTGCTACACGGAAGGATTTCCCTGAGACACCAGAGACAAAAGGAAAGTAAACAGAAGCCGTTCTGCCCTCGATCCAGGCTGCAGGAGGGGCGTTGCCGCTGCGCATGAACAGTCTGTGAACAGTGCCCTGCAGCCAATCACCATAGTGGGGGGGGATGAGTGACTGTGAGTGTAACCAATTGTAGCCTGCGCTTGCCGCATGGCCTTTTGGTATAGAGTATATAAGGCTTGGAAAAACGTGGTCTCGGGGACATTGATATTCAGTGTTGCTTAAGAGTTCATTAAAGAGTACGGATGGTAAATTCACATTGAATTAGACTCCTTACTCTCGCCCGGCCCGCCCGTTCGATCAAAGAGCTTATGCCGGCGTCTGGATTCGTCGAATTTGCTACCGCCACATTTGGTAGCAGAGGATGGTTCGTTAGCAGAGCATAACGCTTCGGATCTACATATGGTAGCAGAAGGATGGATCGTTAGCAAAGCATATCGCTCCGGATCGAAATTACTGCGGTGAGCAGCGTTCATAAAAACGGAGCCAAGCCGGGGTGTGGGATAGTGTGCTTAGTCCGGTATCAAAAGACGGGCACCAGTCGAGCTGGCCACTCGCATCCTACGTTAAGACCGCGCTGATAAGATAATGGATATTGAAACAGCCGCGGCACTGCTGACGACTATTCTCTCTAAGAGAGGTATTGAATCGTCACAGGAAAAGCTAATCACATTGATTTTTTTAGCTCAGAAGTGGGGACACTTTGGGGAAGTTCCACTTTTGTTTTCCCCAACGGAATGGAGATCAGTGGGGGACACTATGTGGGACAAAACTATCAGAGGGGAAGAAGAGAAAGAAATTAAAGCTGTGAGAGAATTGTGGAAAACCGTATTAGAATCATTAGAAGTTATGAAATCGGAACAACGTGCCGCCCTAAGAGCCGCGGAGGCGCTTGTCCCAGAACAAACCTGGACTGATAAAACTTGTCCAAAAGAAAAGAGGGGCCTGTGGGCTACTCTGTGGGGTCTGCCTGCCGTTCGGGGTGGTCGCGGGGTCCCGGCTCAGCCAATACTTTCACAATCCGATCTGCAACGCGGATTAGAAACCGCGCGGCTCGTAAACAAAGAACCGGAAGTTTCCCCCTCCGAGTCTCTGGGGCAATGCGCCAAGAAGGCGGAAGTGCAACTAGTCGACTGTCCGGATGTGGGAGGCCCTGAGTGCCGCCCTCCTCCTACCGCTCCGCCTCTGCCCTGCCCCGAGCCGGACGCCCCCCCTACCTCCGAGAAAAGCGTGGAGGCCGGGCCGGCGCCGTCGCCGGGGCCGGGGCCGCCTCAAACTTTGCCTCCGCAAGCACCCGCGGAAGTTTTTTGTGAGCCTCCTCCTACATCATTGGGCTCACCCCAAGCAGTAGAGCAGTTACTGCAAGTCATTACCAACAAGCTTGAACAACTTAACTTAAGAGTGTCAAATGTAGAGAAAAATAAGGAACAAATTGAGTTTCAAAAACCAGCTTGCCCTTCACAAACAATGCAATCAAAGGTGTCTATAGATTCTACTGACCAGCCGCAGCCCCGACGTAGCAGATGGTCAGGGGTCATCAAAGATGCCATCCTAGAAGGTGATTGGTCTCCAGCAAAATTAGCCCTACCGGTAATTCAAAATATGAACACTCAGACAACGGTATGGGAACCACACAATTGGAAAATTTTGCAGCAAGCAAAACAAACAATCATGAACTATGGTATACGTTCAGCAGCTACCGGACACAAAGAACATCTCCGAACCTGTATCCCAATCAGCGACCAACTGTGAACCAGGCTTCTTTCACCTCAACAAGCCAAGCACCGCAGGAAGCCTCGGAGTTGATGTGGAGACAGCAGTAGATATAACATTGACCAATACTGCAATTCATAGAATACCAACTAATGCTAAAGGACCTTTATTTAGACAAGATAGTCTCATTGGAGGCCTATTGATTGGCCGTTCTTCTGCTAGTATCAAAGGTCTTATAGTAATACCAGGTATAATTGATGCAGATTTCACAGGAACTGTTCAAATCCTGGCCTACACTCTGCATCCGCCAATTTTTATTCCTTCTGGGAGTAGAATAGCTCAGGTAGTAGCACTGGAAAACTGCCTACCAATGCTTCCAGGAGTCCCTCCATCATCCTCAACAGAAAGGCGTGATAAAGGATTTGGATCGACAGGTCCTGCAGTTTGCTTCACCTCATCAATGACTCAGCGTCCCATGTTAAGTGTGCAACTATTTCAATCTGATTCTACTGTTGTTGTAGAGGTAAATGCAATGCTTGATACTGGAGCTGATGTCTCCATCATTAGTCAATTCAAATGGCCACGAAATTGGAAACTTCAAAAATCAATCTCTTCCACTGTAGCTGGAGTAGGTGGTCAAACTACTCCAAATATAAGTGTTGATCCCATTTCGATTAGTTTCCCTGAAGGTCAATGTGTTACCCTTAGGGTGTATGTAATGGAATTGCCAAGCAGCCTTGAGGCGCTTATTGGCCGTGACGTCTTGGGGCAACTTGGTGCTGTGTTAACTACTTCACCTTTTCCTTAGTGGTCACTGGAAAGCAGTTGCCCAACCCTCCATTGACCTGGTTAACAGATAGCCCAGTTTGGGTTGACCAGTGGCCATTAACAGAAGAGCGACTGCAAAAGGCACGTGAATTAGTAGAAGAGCAATTAGTTGCAGGCCATATCAAGCCTTCTACTAGTCCATGGAATACCCCAATTTTTGTAATACCAAAAAAGAGTGGAAAGTGGCGATTATTACATGACTTGCGAAAGGTAAATGATCAAATGCAAGCCATGGGTGCTTTGCAGCCTGGATTACCATCACCTGTAATGTTACCAGAAAATTGGCATATTCTAATTATAGATTTAAAGGATTGTTTCTTTACCATTCCTTTACATGAGCAAGATACACAGCGTTTTGCATTTACACTGCCTTCAGTAAACAAAGCGGAACCAGCTAAAAGGTATGAGTGGGTAGTGCTACCGCAAGGTATGAAAAATTCTCCTACACTGTGCCAAATGTATGTTGCATGGGCACTTCAACCTATTCGTGCATCATGGAAACAAACAATTATTTATCATTATATGGATGATATTCTGTTCTGTCAACAAGCTGAGTTCACAGAAAGTTCCATAGTCCAAATTACGATCAAACTCAAAGAAAAGGGGTTGGTTATAGCTCCAGAGAAAGTTCAAAAGTCTGCACCTTGGAAATACCTTGGTTGGTCCATTTGTGATGCACAGATTCGTCCACAAAAAATTGAATTACATACTGATTTACAGACATTAAATGATGTCCAAAAATTGTTAGGGGACATACAATGGATTAGAAATTGCGTAGGCATTACTAACAATGATATAGCACCTCTTACTTCACTTCTAAAAGGAGGTGATCCAGCTAAGAAAATAAGCTTAGAGTCCGTGCATCTCAAATGTCTTTCTGATATTACACAAAAAGTACAGACAAATTGGTCTAGCCGAAGACTTTCTGATCGACCAATTTCCCTCCTTATTAGCAATCTAGAACATCCGTGTGCAATCATCTGCCAGTGGCAAAACAAAAACGGGGAATTCCCCATAGATGTTGCTACAGATTCTTCCTTTTGTGCCACTGTCAGATTGAAAACAGAAAATGATTTGCGATTATTAGAGTGGATTTTTCTCAGTGTCCAACCAAAATTCAGTATTCAAACGAGACCAGAAGCAATTGGAGAATTGATTCGAAAAGGAAGATCTCGAATATTAGAAATTAGCGGTCAGGAACCAGATGATATCAGTATTCCGATAAATGGAGCCGATTTAGAATGGTGGCTGAGACATTCGATGCCTATACAGAATGCATTATTAGGATTTATAGGCAAGGTACATTCACGACAACCAAAAGGTAAACTATGGCAATTCCTTAGAACAAATCAGTGGTTAGAGAGAAGCAAAGTAAAAGCAAAACCTGTTGAAGGCCTTACAGTACATACAGATGCAGGAAAACGAAGACACCAGGCAGCATGTGTCTGGCAAGAGAATAGTCAATGGAAACAGCATTTAATTGAAGGTTCAAAAGAGGATTCATTGCAGACTTTAGAGCTCACGGCAGTAATATGGGCCTTAAATAATTGGCTGAAATCTGCTTTAAATGTTGTCACAGATTCTTTGTATGTAGCAGGTGTAATACCCAGAATGGAAAATGCCCTGTTAAGACAATCGAATAATCCTCGATTAGGAAAATTGTTTGTACAATTGAGAGCTATTTTAAATCAAAGAAAAGAACCCTGTTGTGTGATTCACATCCGCAGTCATCAATGGAATCTTGGTCTAGGTGAAGGAAATCAAATTGCAGATAGTTTAGTAAGTTCAGTACAGCACATGCCTCCAACAGATAAATTCCAACAAGCGAGACAAAGTCATGAGAGCTTTCATCAAAATGCCAGAGGTCTCCAAAGACAATTTGATTTAACTTTAAATGAAGCAAGAAGTATTGTACAGGCATGTCCTCAGTGTGGAAGCCAGATGTTAGGTATAGGAATCGGTGTCAATCCTCGAGGTTTAAAAGCCTTAGAATTATGGCAAATGGATGTGACACATGTGCCAGAATTTGGAAAACTTAAATATGTGCATGTCACAATTGATACTTTTTCAAAAATGATATGGGCTACTGCTTTACCAGGAGAAAAAGCACTACATGTATGTAAACATCGCACAGCTTGTTTTGCTGTAATGGGTGTCCCAGAAAAGATTAAGACAGACAATGGCCCTGCCTATGTTAGCCAGAAAGTTAGAACTTTTCTAATGAAATGGGGAGTGAAACACGTTACAGGTATACCTCATTCCCCAACGGGCCAAGGAATCATCGAGAGAGCACATCAAATGATTAAAGGGTATTTGAGCAAACAGAAGCAGGAAGAGTTAGATTGTCAACAGCGTTTAGCAAAGGTGTTGTTTACCTTGAATTATTTATGTCTAACTGGAGATCATGAGGAGCCTCCTGTGATCATTCATCATTATCAGATCAGACTAGGAAGGAAAAACACTTTACCGGAATTCATGGTGAGGTATCGTGATCCCACCACTGGATTGTGGAAGGGACCAGTACCTGTTATTTTTAATGGTAGAGGGTATATGTGTCTCTCCACAGATCAAGGTCCATTGTGGGTTCCAAGCCGAGCAGTAAAGCCGGAGTTGAAACAAACTCAACCAAGTCAACTCCCTGCAGCAGAACCTTCGGAGGTCACAGAGTGAGGTGTAACCTTTGCATTGATTTAGCTGTGACATGTATGCGTACTATAGTTATATAAGTAGATCTTTAAACACCACTACCTCTTGAGTAAGTTTATCAACACCCAGCACATCGTTTGTTATAAGTTGAGTATCTTTAAACCAAAGTTCTTGGAATTTGTTTAATCAATCCATTGCGATATTTAAACGGCAATGGAATACCTCAGGTTTATTGCAAAGTGCACTGTTTACGTTGATTGTTGTTGTTATTTATATGTTATGTATAAGTTGTTTTTTATCACATATCAAAAAAGGATTAGAACACACAGCTAATCAATCCTGGCTTGTCCAAAAAGAAAAAAAAAAGGAGGAATTGTGGAGAGTTACTGGCTGTGTGCTGTGAACAAGCCAGGGCTTGATGCGGCTGTGCTACACGGAAGGATTTCCCTGAGACACCAGAGACAAAAGGAAAGTAAACAGAAGCCGTTCTGCCCTCGATCCAGGCTGCAGGAGGGGCGTTGCCGCTGCGCATGAACAGTCTGTGAACAGTGCCCTGCAGCCAATCACCATAGTGGGGGGGGATGAGTGACTGTGAGTGTAACCAATTGTAGCCTGCGCTTGCCGCATGGCCTTTTGGTATAGAGTATATAAGGCTTGGAAAAACGTGGTCTCGGGGACATTGATATTCAGTGTTGCTTAAGAGTTCATTAAAGAGTACGGATGGTAAATTCACATTGAATTAGACTCCTTACTCTCGCCCGGCCCGCCCGTTCGATCAAAGAGCTTATGCCGGCGTCTGGATTCGTCGAATTTGCTACCGCCACAGAGAAGCACCCACAGAAACAAAGACAACACCAACAGCCTCATCCAGCCTCATCCTCTCTGGCTGAGAAGGATGGAGGTTCATTGGTGAGAACATACATGCATATGTACAAGATGGACTCCACCAGAAGCTGGGCTCAGACAATCTGCTTGGCAGCTGTGCCTAGATCCCAGTCTCCCTGGATGCTGACATAGGAGGTCTGAAGACTGCAGCCCTATTCCAGCTGCTGGTACAAACTGTACCACAGGGTACTCACACGTGCATACACACAGTACTGCTCTGGACACTCCTGGTTCCCCAGCAGCCAAGCTCCCCACCCATGGTCTCCACACAGAAATACACACATATGCAGGTCTCGCCCTTAGAGATCCCCAGACTCTATGGTCTCCCCAGCTGGAACTCTGCTGGCCTCTCTGGTAGCCAGCTTCTCTCGTGTTCTCGCCCCTGGGCTCTCAGGAAACTACACTTATTCCCTGGCTAGTCTGGCTGGATATTCACTAATGCTCATTCCTGCACCTGCACCTACACCATGGGCACACAGGTCGCTGGCACTTGGTTTCACTCACCCCAGCCTGCCCATTTAGTGCTCTTTGTCTCCTGAACCCCATATAGAACCTAGCACCCAGACAAATGCTCACTCTAGTTGCTGGCACCATGGACACATGGTCCCCTGTGACCCAAGGTCCAGAATATCATTAGAATGGGTGTCACACCTGGGCATAGGGGATGACAGTCTCCTGGGACAGCCCTGGGAAGGTCTGGACAGGGTGTCCCTTCCACTGAGTTAACAGTTTGGGTTCTTGCCTGCCTTTGTGCCCTGCGCTCCTCTAGCCTTTTGCAGTTAGGACTTTGATGGGCTGATGGTTCCTGTGATTATACTATTTGAGTTCCCCCCCATGCATTATTACCTTTTATCACAAAGCCTGACATTAAGTGTCAGGGTCTAATGTACTTGTCAGAAACAGATGGTATTTTCTCTTTCAAAAAGACTACTGGTTGCTTAAAAATGGTATGATGTTCTATACATTTTCATTTATGCTTGTTTGTGCTCGTACGTCAAGTCCACATCTGGGAAGGTTTTACCCTTTCAATAATTTTAACCTATCCCTTAATTTGCTAGGAAAACAAAAAGCAATCCTAATTTTTTTTTTTTTTTTTTTTTTTTTTTTCGGTTCATCAGATTTGACCACTTCAGATTTCTCAGCCTTGCTATCTAAAAAGTCAGAGTGTGGAAATGTCAGAGCTCTTAATGATTTTCAAGTTGGAAGTTGAGTCATTTTTGGACTTTGCCTCTGCTGGGTATCATTTCAAACAACAGAGAATGACATTTGGCAGCTCTTTTTGTTTGCTACAGGAAATGTGTAGGAAAGGAGACAGTTAATTCAGAGAGGAAAATTTTGCAAGACATAAGCACATAAAGAGGGCCCTCCTTCAGTGATGAAAATCTTTCAACCCACACTCTATTCTCTTGTAACTATACACAAGCAAACATTCTTTCCATCTTGAGCAGTTTAAAATACCTTCTTTAATACCCAGTGCAGGCTTCAGTTTATACAATAAAGACAGTGTACACTGGGACAGTATAAACTATGGTTAAAGCTATTTTGACTTATGTAGTATTTTTTTCCTGACTATATTAGGAAAAAAATTATCATCTATGGAATAAAATTACTTATTTCAACTCTGTGACCATACTAATTTGATCTAAAGTCTGGTTCATAGCATTGGAATACAAGAAGGTACTTCTGAGGGCCTCTGAAAAACTGTTTTGGAGAGAGTGGCTTTGATTAATATGTATAATTTCACTTTTATTGTTCACTTTACCTATCTGAAGAGAAAGAAGGACAGAGAGGGAGATATCAAGGCTCAGTGATTTATATTAGTGTATCTGAAGTAAGATTATTGTCTATCAGAGTTTCTTCTCTCTATAATCCCCCTGAGGGTACTAATATTAAGCATTCACTCAGCCTTTTATTATTTGGTTCACTAAGGAGAATGGTAAAGTACCTAATCTAAAACCCGAAGAAGCCCTTTTGTTGGGAAGTAATACTTTGTTATTACTCTGAAAACAGATATTAACCATTTACTATAAATTCATCTAAACTGTGCTCTTCCAAACCTGTTCTTGAGCATGTAATGAAAAATAGTATCAGTCTTATAAAAATTGTCTTCTAAGTGTAATTGCCTTTTCTCCATTCATCTGGCTTGATAACATCTGTTTGATAGTAGACTGATCTGACATTCCCTGTTCTTCACAAAATCCAGTTCACTCTTTGGATGTTTCTTTGCGGTTTTTTTAGGTCTTACAGAGTATCTATTTCTTTGCCTGGGTGTTCTTCCCAAGGGTTGAAATTTCCTTCTTCTTTCCCAGTTCAAAGATTAGTGCGGCATAATTGCTTCCTTTCTGCTTTGTTAGGTTCTAGAAAAGAACTGCTAATGTGTCTGCAGTTACCTTAGTCCAGTTTACTAAATTTTATGTGGCAAATTAGGGAATATGCAGCTGACTTTGAAAATGTAAATATTTTTCCTATTTTTTGAGATCTTAGTGTGAAGTCACTAACATTACATTGCATTAGATGTCTGATTTGCAATTGCTGTTTTGTAAGATGACCTTTGAATGTCTAGACCAACCCAAATGATTCTATGATTCTATCATTTTGGGGATTACTTAGTGTAACTCATATCAAGTAAAGAATATAAAAAGTCTTACAACAAAAAATTGAATTTTGTTTGAGATCCATTATTTAAAGGAAATCTTTTACTTGCAATGCGAAAATTCATATTTGCAGACAAGGACTTTAACTACACTACGAGAATTGCAAATAAATCCATAGTGAACATATATCCTGATGAAAGCTTTGTGTTGTCATTCTTGTGATATTTTCAGAGAGTAGCTATGTTTTTCTTAAAACACTAGGCCCATGAATCTGAGTCAGTGAAATATCAAATGACATCCTGCAGCATATAATAGCCATCCTAGCTGTCTCAAACTGGAAACTGCAGCTGCTCTTCAGTTAGAATAGCAAGAAATGCTTTCTGTTTTGTTTGTTAGAAAAGATGGTATAGCTTTTATTTTAATTTTGGAATCTCTTCAAGTATTTCCTTAGATTAAAATTATAGTTCTACATACAAAAATGTAATCTTAATAAAATATATCTGTTTAATTTATTTTAAAAAAATAATTCATTTTTTTGTTGTATACGCTAATTAGTAGGGTTAACTTAAGCAAAAGGGAGCAGGAATTACAGTTCATGCCAGCTGCAGTGGCAGTTTCTAGCTAATTACTGTTGAGTGTCATCAAAATATCTGTCAACACTGAATATCTTGATCTGAATCTGAACTTATGGTTTGGGGCCTGTGTTGCCACCTCAGAATTTTGCTTCTACAAAGTTAGATGCAATAAACTAAAAGGAAAGCAAAAATGCTCAATTGACATTCAGGCTTAAACATATTTAAATGAATTGGACCTTAGGACTTTGCTGAAGAAAAAGTCAGCAAATGAATCAGAAAACAAGCAGAGGAGCAAGAAAAGTAACAATGAAATTGAGATGAAAGAAAAGTGACAGTAAGAATTAGTCACTTTTCAAAATTACCTATTTTTATTCAGAAGCATTTGCAAAATAGAATGAATCAGCATTTGTTCACCATTCATTCCTCAGGCAGTGGAATCAGTGGTGTGCAACACTCAGAATAAGTCTGATTAAGTTTCCTGTAAGGGAATTCCTCTGTGAATGTTCTTTGTGTTGCCTTCACACCTGCTGAGCTAGGAGAAACATAACAGCTCCTTTCATTGCTCCAGTTAAAGCCTGTCACAAGGGTGACATCATTGCTACTACAGGCATTTTAACTTCAGTCTCTGGAGCCAGCCTTTCAAACTCTTTGACAGTGAAATATCTGAACATCTATGACTGATTGTGTTAATTAACTTGCCAGATTCAATTTGCAGGTATAGGGTAGATTATATAGCTTCTTCACAAATGGTGTCTATCAGCTAAGCATTGTTAGGCATTTATTTTTCAAATAGAGCTAAGTCTCTTGTGAAAAGTGACTTTATGTTAGTCTGAGTCCTAGCTGAACTTCTGCAATACCTCTGGGATTTGAGTCTCAAAGACAGGGTATGCAAAGCTTTGGCTTCTTCTCAAATCCCCAAACAAAGAACTCCACAGATGGCCCTAGTGAAGCATGAGTTTTCAACTTTTTGAGTAAGCAAAAGAAAAAAAAATCATTAAGTGAGACTTACGAGTACAGATCAACACCAGCCTATTATTCTTGGCTTTCTCAAGACATCTTTGTTCATTGTTGTCATTCAAACTGTGAAGAATAGGAAGAAGAGTGTGTGTGAGAAGAAGGAGGAGTTGAATAGCAAAGCGGGGGATGGGGGAACCCATTACATCTTGTGTAAACTTCGAGTCCAACAGAGTAAAAAATGTACTTTCTTAGTTCTGACATTTCTTGCTTCATGGTATTTTTATTTTTTTGTGTGTGTGCATGTTTACCAATTATGAGAGAATTACCACTGACTTCTTTTTATTGTGAAGAATTCATTTCCACTAAATACAAAACTTAGATCAAATGGGTAACAGGGATTTGCTTAATTACACATCAAGCAAATGAAAGTAGCAGAAGGATTTAATGAGAAAAGTGAACTGTGCCAGGAGAAAAATTGGGAAAGAAAAATCAATCAATCAATCAGTTTCCTGTTCAAAAGGCCATTTACTAGTTTAGGACCATGTCTTCACTCCTCTATTTTTATAACTTATTGGTAAAAATATTCTCTTTGCTAACTGGAGTTCAAGGGAGAAGTGATGATACAGGTATCTGTCACACCTAACTGATAATAGAGGGACATTTTTTCCAGCTCATGTTTTGGCTGGTGTCAGGGAATATAGGCAGTGACTATAATAGAAGTTAGACCATACTTTTATTCTGCAGTACAAAGCATTATAAAGTAGTCTAATAAAACAATTTAAATAATTCTCTACAAAAGTGAAATAATCTGTATGCTACATATTGTCAGATTTAAACTACTGTATACTTTTTTTCTGGGGATGTTCCTATGAGAGGTGAATTCTTTGTTCTCAGTTCCTGAGGGAAGTCAATGGGAATACTTGTTCATTTTGTTTAACTTGAATTAGTCATTAGTGAGCAGAAAGAAGAGTCTGGTTTTATGCACTGCCTTGTGGGACTTGTGTATAGTAATTTTTTCAGTTTGTAGACAACTACATCCAGCACTTGAAAATATTTTTATAATCTCTTTCTATGATTTCCAGAAGTAGAAGAAAGGTAAAGGTTCTGTATGAATTTTGTATGCTTTTGGGACCTAGAATTCTGTGTACATTGATTTTCTTCATGGCAGATACTTCTTTTAACTCATTCTGTAAAACCCTTCCTGTTACATCACACAGAGTTTCATTGGAAATGACTAAGGGGACTACACTTATTCACTTGCTGGGCTTCCTGTAACTCGTACACCAAGACATGCAATAACATATACAACATGCTAATTTTGGGTGAAAAATCCATCCATGCGTTCAGGACGTATCCAAAATACGTGGTTTGCTCCCCCCATCCCATCCTCCATTAAAACTTTTTGGTTTTTTTTCTATTTCTTTCCTAGCAAAACAAAAAATGATAGGGAAAACTGAATAAAAAAGAGAGGTGAAAAATATGACCAGCCTACATAGTGAAAATTTCTGGTAAAATTTCTCTTCTCAGCTTCCTGCCTCTGAGTACTTCTGAACATTTTCTAATTAGCTATGCTTTTGTTCATGTAAAATATGGATTTCTTTTTCAATTATACTGTTTTCAGCATCCTTAATAAACATGCCCTATTATGGATAGTATCAGAAACATTCATATATACAGATTGTAAATTAAATCAAAATACTTTGAAATAGGAAATTCTGTATGATCAGCCCTTCTTTGAAGAGTGCTTTCTCCTTACTGCCAACATTGGCTATCGAAGTCAGATGTCAGTTTCAATACTAAAGCATTTAAATCAATTCTGAGCAGATTGGCTTTGCTTGACTGTACTGAAAACCAACACTTGTGGTTTTTGGGTTTTGTTGTTTTTTTCTCCTAGACATGACTGGGTACCAAAAATTTACCCAAACTCTCATTTAGCTCTCAAATACAGGTATTCTGAGTTTGTGTGTTGCAGTTAGATCACTTGGGAACACAAATGATTGCATTCAAATGTATAAAACCACATTTTCCATATTCAACTGTGTCAAGGAAGTTTCTTTCCCCATGGTTTCCTGATGCAAAGACTCAGGCATGGATTCCAGAAACTCTTCTTAAAATAATTTATTTGAAAGGTACAGTGTAGAGTAGCTTGAGCTGCAGACCTCAAATAAAGATGACATTAGGTGATTATACCTGCACAATCCAAACCTCCCAATCCCTGCACATCTCTCTGGGTCAATTGCAAAATTAGAGTGTGAAGTCTCCCTGTTCTTCATTTGATCTCTTAATTTTCCTCAGATGGGCCATTTCATATCCTTGTGGATAGTTGTTTGTCTCTCACTGTCCAGCTGGGTGTCAATCTAGGTGCTGTCCATCAGTTGCTATAACATTTTGCACCTGCAGCTGAGTTGTTGGAGAAAGGCATTCATAATAGCCAAAACCTTCTTCTGTTTCTCGTCATCTGTTAGACGCCGTTCTGTGCCTTTACTTATCTCCAGGGATGCAGCTCTCTTTATCTTCCGAGACCTTTTTTGCTTAATGAGGCAGAAGGTTCAAAAGTTCACAGCTTGCAGAAGTTATGCTAAGCAAACTTAGTTATGCTAAGCAAATTCTGTATTAGGAGTTTCTAAAGAAGTTTTATGAGAAGCAGTATACTCAATAATTCAGTAAGCTAAGGCAGTCTATTCCCTAAATCACTGAAAAGCTTGTGTGTTTTTTCTTTGTGAAACTTGTATCATCAGATTATAGAAAATGGCATATGCAAATAAAAGAACTGAAAAAATATTGAGTATCAATGTTTTCTGAGGCTCCTGTGCAAACAAGCTGTGCTAATTCTGGACAAATAGAGGTTCTCATGTTTTAGGCTAGACCAAGATTATGTTGGTCTTGCCCTACTGTAAAGTTGAGTTAGTACTTCCACTGCTTAACTGGCTACTTTGCTGGGGTCTAGCTTCGAGTCTTCTACAAATAAATGAGTTTTCTTTAGAGGTAAGGTTAGGATTCAGAGGTAAAGATTTAGATGTAAAGTTTGATTCAGTTAAGAGTACAACTGCCAAAAGTGAGGTACAGGAGATTCAGTAGAAATGAGACTACCATCCTTACAACATGGCACAAATATGAACACTTGAGTGCTAATTATTTCATCACAAAAATGAACATTGTTAAAAGAGTAACAATATGATAAAAATGTCTTGTGGGCAGACTTGTGGTATATGAAATCTATCTACATCTGCTAGGGTTAATCAGCTGAAACTGAATTACTTAAGCTTTCGTACTAAGAGATCTGCACTTCACTCCCAAGTTGCTCTAGCTTGCCTGCCGTGCAGCTTAAGACATTAATTAAGAGTTACAAGTAGAAATCTTAAATCCAGAAAAGTCTGGTGGATGCATTAGAACTAAAGATTTTTATTGGATATGGTTCTGAAATAAAGCTTCACATCCAAGCTTTTAAAACTCTGCAAGATAGATCTGAACACCAGAGTTTGGCTTCTGTTTTGAATAATTCCCTCCAACCCCAAGAAAGCCTCAAACCTGTGGTCCAGTCATCTGTGACAACATGGCCCTTTGCTAGTTAACAAAAGTGTTTCCAATGCTCCATGGACTGTTGGTCATCACGTATTCTTAGATCTGATGTAAGTAGAGGTAACTGTGATTATTTCTTATGACTGTGAATTAAGGTTGAAATGTATTAAATGACTTCATGTATAGTAGCAATCAATATATTCCTTAGAGTTCAGTGCAGTTTCATAGATGAAGGCAGATATCAGTGCAAGCAAAATCTAATCAGATTATAAGGTTCTGTTTAACTGCCTCAGTGCTCTCTGCATGGTATATTTCTGTGTTCTATTGAAATTAATGGGTCAGTCTCACATACCAGCATTTCTAGGACTAATAGAACACAATTGAATTAAGTGCATTAGTGGAAGGCATTAAAGGCAATTAGCATTTTAATATGAATGCTATAACGTAAGACCATTGATTGCTACTCTGATAACTACAGCATTCAAATCTGAGAGATGTTTTGCACCTGTTGATCTGAAGACAATGAAAGGCCTTAGTAATTCCATCTTGATGCTGAAACAGAAGAACTATAGTGTGTGCAAATGGCATTCAACAGAGAGCAGTGCTGCTCAGCAGCAAGGCAAGTCCTTGGCTTTAGAGGTGACACTGTAGTTTCAGTTTTGTAAGCAAATATGAAAAAGCATTGTAGTGTGCTCATAGACTTGAAATTGGAGGAAAAAGATCGTTGTGAAGGCCATAAATATAAACCTGATATAACTGCTGTAACAGAAGGACTGAAAATGTAACTTGATTCTGGACAACTGGGCTAACATATTTTTCCTCTAGTCTTTCCACTTTGGAGACATTTATTGTTTTTAATAAAATGTATAAATAAATATATGTACTTCTGTATTTCTACAGTCTACTGCTTCTGAAATGTACTGTATTGGTCAACACACTACTTTCTCTCCCTCATAGTGTTATTATAATTTTATTCATTATCACTTCTTACTCATAGTTACATTTAATATACCTAATTTCCAAGGAAAGACTGAAAATTCAACTTTGATTAAAATAAGTTTCTTTTAAAAATTGCTTCAAAAAAAAACAGTTAAATGAAATGAAAATTGCAATTTGCATTTTTTTTTTTGGTAGTAGAAAATCCAGAAGGTATTTATTTTTCTGCTTGTTATTATGAATATGCTAGCTAGATCATCATAGTGACAGATGTGGCCTTCGGAATTTTAACAAAATCCACCTTTTTTTTCCATGATGAAAATAGGTGAAATGAAAAATAAAATACACTTTAGCATTTAGGTCCCTCATGGGTTAGGAAAATAAGAGTGAATTTATTGGTTTACAAAACAGTTTGAAGTCTAGATATACAACCATTACAAAGAGTAGTTAGAATAATAGGCGCTGTATATGTACAGGCAATAACAAGAACTTTCTAATTTAGACAACTTAGTTCATAAGAGTGAAAATGGATTTCGCTCTATGTTTGTTAGTTAAATTTTCAGTGTTGTAAAAAACATGCCAAAGCCTATTCAGTTCTGTTTCTTTTACTCCAAGAAGCTGTGTGATGGAAACAAAGGTTAGGAGTGGATCACCATGCTTGTATTGTTCCAATTTAGAGCGCGTTGCCTGAACTTTTCACCATGTTCCATTATTTTCCTTCATCCTTGGTATATCTTCTCAGGTTTGTTTTGATTTGTTTTGTTTTTCCCCCACTTCTGACAGTCGACATGGTATTCAGAACCTTCCTTCCTGTGTTGCTGTGTGCCACATATCTCCTTGCCATTTGTCATCTTTCTTCATTCATTTTTGTTCACAGCTTGTTCACCTAGGATCATGTTTCTTTCTCTGCCTTAATTCTGCATGTTCACTCAGTATTTGTTGACTTTTCTGCATTCATTGTCATGCACTCTGCATTAGCTAAGCGTTCATAATTTTATCCTGTATGTCCTCTTGCCTTCACATCCATTCATCTGTAGTCTCCTTCCTTTTTTATTCATTATGATTCAAATAACTGTTAACATGTCCACCACTTGCTGGCAATAAGCTGCAAATCAAGAAGGCTGATCACATTCCTCTTTTATAGTTTAAGCCTGGATCAGAGTCCAGACTTGACTGGGAATTTATTTTCCATTCAAACCACAACACCGTCTAGTTGAGACTGCAGGGCTGAACAAGAATTGCGCTGGCTGTCTTCCATTCACAGCCAATTTCAACTGTGAACAAGGCTCCACAGACAGAGGATTGCAAAGGAACTGCCTCCATGACATCCTGAACTAGTGACCCGGAGAAGTCTGGTGTCCAAGGAGGAATAGCATCCAACGCTGGGCTGCTAAATAGTGGGGAGACATTTATCCGAAGTATTACTTCAGAGGCAAAGGTAGAGGACTTAACTGTGGCATTTGGAACAGCATACAGTGACAGATAGCCAGGTCTCATGGGTTTGAAAGGCTTATTCATTGTTATCTCAGAGGATATTCACATGCAAGATCCTTGGATGATGCACGTTGGACCTGCACTTACTCTTGCGAAGATGCCCGTTTGTATATTAGTATCTTGGATTGAACTGTAGTTGGTTGTGTTAGATGCTGCATAAACACATACAAAAATACAGTTCTTGTTCCTGATTAATGCACTGAAGATTAAATTGGAGGAGTGCTGTTCCAAATTGGTTTGCAAGCTTATGCAGAAAACATTGGTAAAGCATGTGATTTTTTTCAGCAGATAAGTCTTCATTAATTCACTGTTTTATGCCTTTATAACTCAAAAAAATATGGTTTAAACTCTGGCGATGCAGTGAAGTGTGAAGAGAATTTATTGGTTCTTGGTTATTTGCTAAGTATTCAGATCTTAAAAAACAATGTTATCATGCCAAAGGTGGTTTCTAAGTAAAACTTGTAGTGATTGGCAGTAGTTATTTCTAAAAGTGCCTGTGTTTACGACTTCAGTTCAAAAAATTCTGGTTTTACAGGGAATAATCTTGTGCTTCTAATCAATGAACATCAATGCCGAGCAAAAACATGGTTGTTTCTGGCAAGTTCTAATACATTCAGACTTACAGAGCAATTAACTATATTATCTCTTAAAATACTTACCCAGGCATAATCCTTTTTATTTCCTTTGAGATGAAACTTGTACAAAACATATTTTTCACCGTATAGGTAAAATTAGCAGAGGATATTATAGAATTTTGAGATTCCTTTAAAGGAAAAGTCATATGAGCTTATATAAACAACAAAATCAAAAGAAAAAAAAATAACAACCCAAACAAAACCAAACCAAAACCACAAACATTTTAATAAACCCCTGGGAAGTAAAAATTCTGTTGTTTGCACAGCTGTTAGTTGGGATGCAAGTGAGGCTGAGTGGCCTAAAGGCAGAGAGTTCTGGGTGTTTTCTCTAAGACAGAAAATAATTTTATTTGCTTTTTAAGACAAGACTTAAAACCGATTTCATGTGAGGGTTTTTATTTTTTTTCTGAAACTGTAAATACGAAAGATAAGCTTCTTCCTGTGTTTGTTACATTCTGGATATGGTTAGAGATTATTTTAAAACAAAAATAAGTGACTTGATTTCTCCTAAGCAGTTTAATATTAATGAAACAGAAATATATTGGAATGAGCCAAAAAACAGACCAACTTAAAACACGCCACCACACATCCCAAATAAATGCTCCTTAAAGAGTCTGAGATGATACTTAAGAATGTTCTGTACTGCCAGAAAAGGCATGGAGGCTTACATGGAGAGATCTACAGCAGGACACTTCATTGACCAGTCCTGAAGCTGCATGTCTGCTCATTTGACAGAATTGTAAATGGTTGTAATATGTTCCTAACATGCTAATCATGGAGGGATTAAACTTTACATTTTTATATGTATTAGATGGAAATAACCCAAATAGTTTGAAATCTTCTACTACCTACTGACAAATGAGTAGTGTTAGAAATGATAGATTTTGGATCCCACAGTGAAGCATGAAAAGAGCTGTTCTCATAGGTTTGGTGGACAGGGGTTAAGCCACAAAACCCATGAGAAAAGAGGCAAAATACCATAGACAAATTATTTATTACACTCTGTTCAGTATCCACTATAGGAAGCTTTTGTAGTAGAACTACTGATGGCTTTATTTCTCTTACCATCCGAGGCACCAAGGGCATCTTTGCAGCCTACTACAGAGGTGTTTCTGTAGAGATGTTTGAGAGACCAAATGGTGAAAAAACCCATCATCACTCTCTTTCTCCCATGCAGCTGTCATGTGGGCAGGCCTCTTCCTCTGTGGCAAAGTAGTCACCAGCACAA